>NW_027507718.1:463479686-463639686 GCF_037356315.1 Lithobates pipiens | reverse complement strand
GTCTTTGCCCATAGGGTTTAATATTGAGTTGGCCCACCCTTTGCAGCTGTAACAGATTCAACTCTTCTGGGAAGGCTGTCCACAAGGTTCAGGAGTGTGTCTATGGGAATGTTTGACCATTCTTCCCAAAGTACTTTTGTGAGGTCAGGCACTGATGTTGGAGAGAAGGCCTGGCTCGCAGTCTCCGCACTAATTCATCCCAAAGGGGTTCTATCAGGTTGAGGTCAGGACTCTGTGCAGGACAGTCAAGTTGCTTCACCCCAAACTCACTCATCCATGTCTTTATGGACCTTGCTTTGTGCACTGGTGCACAATCATGTTGAAACAGAAAAGGACCATCCCCAAACTGTTCCCACAAAGTTGGGAGCATGAAATTGTCCAAAATGTCTCTGTATGCTAATGCCTTAAGTGTTCCCTTTACTGGAACTAAGGGGCCAAGCCCAACCCCTGGAAAACAACCCCACACCATAATCCCCCCTCCACCAACTGATTTGGACCAGTACACAAAGCAAGGTTCCATGTCTTTATGGACCTTGCTTTGTGTACTGGTCCAAATCAGGTAATTTGGGGTGGAGGAACTTGGCTGGCCTGCAGAGTCCTGACCTCAACCGAATAGAACACCTTTGGGGTGAATTAGAGCGAAGACTGCGAGCCAGGTATTCTCGTCCACATCAGTAAAAATCAAAATGTGCTCAACCTACCCCCTTCTATGCTTAAGGGTCCGCTGCAGTCCCAATCTTATTACCCCACCGAAAGGGTCAGGGTAAGTGTATGGTGTGTGGATTGCACCTCCCACTCACTACTTCCCCCACCCTCTTCTAAGTAACTTATACTGAATAATCACTGTGCCACCATAGTGTCCTAAAATTATAAACAACACAATAGTTTTATAACAACATATAAGCGTTTGCAAAAATAGCGTCCTTCTTGTGCAATAGTTAATGCGACCCTCCAGCTGTGCAATCTTAATCACCATTCATCTTCTAATAAAAAGTCCAACTGTGTCAACTAAGAAAACCAAATCTGTGCCACCGTCTCCAAGCAGAATGGCCACACACCAGACGTCACCAACCAGTAAGCCTTCGGTTCATTCAACGGATAACCAATCCTCAATGCACTTCTCCCGTTAGCAATTCCTCAATGTCCGTATATTCATACAAAATTAAATAGAACCAATATAGTGTAAAACTTTAATGGAAAATCAATAAAAACGTATTGCACTCACATTTCAATGTGTCTATTGGCCGACACCAAGCCTTTCCAGCAATGAGAAAACAATTTAGAATCGGGTAAGCCAATGATGTTCCGCAGGTGGTGATGTTCTCCCTCCACTGGACCAACCTGTTCCTGGCTTGTGTTCAAAGATAGTATGTCTCCCACAATGCCTATGCGTTTCGCATTCAAGCATCGTTGGGAAGCACAAGAAGGACGCTATTTTTGCAAACGCTTATATGTTGTTATAAAACGATTGTGTTGTTTATTATTTTAGGACACTATGGTGGCACAGTGATTATTCAGTATAAGTTACTTAGAAGGGGGTGGGGGAAGTAGTGAGTGGGAGGCGCAATCCCCTAAGATATATATACATCGTCCACATCAGTGCCTGGCCTCACAAATGCACTTCTGGAAGAATGGTCAAACGTTCCCATAAACGCACTCCTAAACCTTGTGGACAGCCTTCCCTGAAGAGTTGAAGCTGTTATAGCTGCAAAGGGTGGGCCAACTCAACATTAAACCCTACGGACTAAGGCCGCGTACACACGGGCGGACTGTTCGCCCAACTTTGTCCGCTGAACAGTGTTTGGGCGGACAGTCCGCTCGTGTGTGGGCTTTCAGCGGACAGTTTCAGCGGACAGTTGGACGGACAAGGTTTTTCGGAAATTCCGAAAAACTTCTCCGCTGAAACCTTGTTTGAGCGAACAGTCCGCCCGTGTGTAGGCTTGTTCGTCAAACAAAGTTGCGCGCATGCTCAGAAAGGATTTTCACGCCGAAAGCTATAATGCAGTGTATAGGACGTCGTATTTTTCGTCCCGTCGTACGTGCCGTTCACGTCATCGCGCACGGTTTCAGCAAACTGTTCGTCCGTCGTGTGTGGCCATGTCCGTCCATGCTAAGTTTGAGCGGACTGTTTGCCGAAACTGTTGGACAGACAAAGTTGGGCGAACAGTCCGCGCGTGTGTACGCGGCCTCAGTCTTGGATGCCATTAAAGTTCATGTGCGTGTAAAGGCAGGCATCCCAATACTCATTTGGTAATATAGTGTATATAACTACAGCTTAAAAACCATACAACTCCAATTCCAAAAAAGTTGGGGCACTGTGTAAAATCTACATAAAAACAGAATGCAATGTTTTACAAATCTCATCCACCCACATTTTACTAACAATAGAAAATAGAAAAAGTGTTAATGGGAAAATTTACCATTTTAAGAAAAAAAGTAAATTTTGAATATAATGGCAGCAAAATGTCTCAAAAAAGTTGAGACAAGGCCATGTCTACCACAGTAAAGCATCCCTTCTTCTTTCAACAAGCCCCTGTAAACATCTGCAAACTGAGGAACCCAGTTGCTGGAGTTTGGGAGAGGAATATTGCCCCATTTTTGCCCGATATAGGATTCTAACTACTCAAGAAATCCTATGTTGTCTGTGTCATATTTTTAGTTTCAATATGCACAAAATGTTTTCATTTGGTGAAAAGTCTGGACTGCAGGCAGGCCAGTTAAGCACCCGGACTCTTCTACTTCAAAGCCATGCTGTTATCATAGATGCAGTATGTGGTTTAGTATTGTATCCTGCTGAAATGTGCAAGGCTTTCCCTGAAATGGTCATGGAAGCATGTGCGGCTCTAAATCCTGAATATCTCTTTCACCATACATGGTGCCTTTCCAAATATGCGAGCTGCCCATTTCATACAAGATGCAGACCTTTGAACTGATAACAAGCCGGAAGGTCCCTCTTCTCTTTAGTCTGGAGAATGCGGCGCCCATGGTTGCCAAAAATGTCAAAATTTGTTTTGTCTGACCACACACCAGTTTTGCACTTTGCAACAGACCATTTTTTTTACAATTATTTTATTTATTCTCGGGTATTTATTTTCGGGTACAATCAGCGGTTACATTCAGTCAATTACATCGTACGCATATCTGGATTTATACAGTCAGTTACATAATACAGCATCACAGGGATGTACTGTGGTGGGAAACAATTTACGGCCTCCTAGGAGAAAACCAATATATTGCCAGCTGGGGTGTCTCCGGTGGTCTTAAATCCCCGGTGTTGCCTATCCATTAATGTTGCTCCAGTGAGGGTCCCTAACCAGCCCCAAGCAGTTTTATAATTGAACATTTTAGACTACAACAGACCATTTTAAATTAGCTTTGACCCAAAGAAGATGACGGCTTTTCTGGATCATGTTCAGATATGGCTTCTTCTTGGCATGATAGAGTTTTAACTTGCATTTCTGGATGGCATGGTGAACTGTGTTCACAGACAATGATTTTTGGAAGTATTCATGAGCCCATACAGTGATTTACATCACACAAATGCCTGATTTTAATGCAGTGCCGTCTGAGGGCTCAAAGATCACAGGCATTCAATATTGCATTTCAGCCTTGTCCCTTCCACCCGGAGATTTCTGCAGATTCTTGGAATCTTTTGATGATATAATGTACTGTAGATGATGATATATTTTACCACTTCAATACCAGGCACCCCCCCCCCCCCCCCTTCCTGCCCAGGACAGTTTTCAGATTTCAGGGCTGTCACACTTTGAATGACAATTGCGCAGTCATGCAACACTGTACCCAAACTAAATTTTTATAATTTTCTTCCCACAAATAGAGCTTTCTTTTGGTGGTATTTGATCACCTCTATGTTTTTTATTTTGTGCGCTATTAAAACAAAAAAATACAGACAATTAAAAAAAAAAAATGATGGGCACTGATGGGCACAGATAGGCAGCACTGATGAGGAGCTAATGACAGGTATTACTGATTGGAACTGTTGTGGGCACTGATTGCCACTTTTAAGACAGGTGTTTAATATGGGGCGCAAGCCCCCCCCCCCCCAACATGGAGAGCTACCAATTGTCTCTCCCTGTCAACGAGAACTGAGGACAGCTGTTTACCATCACTTCCTGGTTCACGAGATGATCAGCACCTCCGATTGCTGTGCTGCGTGCCGGCTTGTTATCTTGATCACATCTTATGACGTCCGATTAGGATAACTAAACCACTTTGCCGCTGTCATATTGCAGCAAGCGGTTAAAGTATTTGCAATTTTACATTGAGGAACATTATTCTGAAATTGTTTGACAATTTGTTTTTAGATGCAGCTTTTCACAGATTGGTGAACCTCTGTCCATTTACTTTTGAGACACTCGGAATCGTATTACTGACCTGTTGCCAATTAACCTAATTAGTTGCAAAATGTTTCCCCAGCTCTTCCTTGTTAGTACCACTTATTTTGACCGCTTTTTTTTGCCTTGCCCCAACTTTTTGCCATCAATTTCAAAATTACCTTTTTTTTCTTAAAATGGTAATTTTTCTCAGTTGAAACATTTGATGTTTTCTATTGTGAATAAAATATGGGATTATGAGATTTGCAAATCATTGCATGCTGTTTTTTATGTCGATTTTACACAACATCCCAGCCTTTTGGGAATTGGAGTTGTATGAATGTTGCAAAAAAAATCTGAAATGCAGTTGACCCAAAATCCTTTTACATAAACACAACAAGGATCGAAGGTGCCAACAGGTAACCAGACCCTGTGTGTGTGTGGGTAGTTACTGTATAAATAGTTCATAAGAAGTCCAGTGTGGAACTGCCGCAGTTGACCTTCTTCTAAAAAAAAAAAAAAAAAAGAAAATGTGGCTGCTTTGGGTTGATTTATGAAAAGTGGGGTTTGCCAAATCTGCGTCCAGGTTTTCTTTGTCCAAACTTAAACAAGCGCAAGTTAGAAGCTGATTGGCCACCATGCACAGCTGCACCAGATTTTGCCCTCTCCAATTTTAGTGAATCAACCGCTTTGAGTCATGGACTACCAACAAACAAGCAGGTTAGAAAGTCAAACTGAAGAACGGTGACCATAAGCCCCTGGATGAGCAAGAAAATTGGTGCTCCATTCAGTATATACTTACCTTTCCTCTCCCATGTATGAAGGGGTATTCCTTTGGACAATGCTGTTTGGATGGGGATCTAAGTGAGTTGTGGGGGGTCTAAGTTGCTGTTTTTGTCCTATGTGAGTTACTTTCATTGCTCCTTTCACCCTAACATTACAAAAGGTGAATATGAGAATGTCAACAGGATCTATAGAGCACACAACTTTGTGTATTAAAGGTTCAAGGTTTTGAAGTTGAAAATAGAGCCATAAAATGGACATGGTCTCTCTGTTCAGTAGTTCAGCTTTCCATCCAGGTATTGCTGTTGTACTTTGGTCCACCCCACACTTGCTTGTCTGCAATTTTCTGATATAGAACCTATTTCTTTATCACAATTAAATGTAATAAAGTAATTATTAGGAGAATGTACCCTCGGAATACAATTCCTGATCACAAGCAGCAGAGCTTGCTGTTCAGCTTCAAACACATGCAACTAAAATGTGTATTGAGAGATGTGCTGTATGGGTTGGCCCTCATGGCTGAACTCTGCGCTTCTGAAAACAGGGACTCAAATGGTATATAAACTATCAGGCAAAAAGAGGTCAATAATAACCTGCAGATGTCACAGCATATAGAAAACGTATGCACAATGGGAAAATGCATGCCTTGTATGCTAAGATTTCCCAAGATTGTACATACATTTCTCATGGCATACTTGGTACTGCTGGTGCTGTCTAATGACTCGCAGGCACTGGAAATCCAACTCCTTGCGGTTTACATTGCACTGCACCTAAAGGAGGTCTCTAATTAATGACAAGTTCTTTATTAAACATTTTCATTCACAATTTCCTTTGTCAATTAGTAGAGTCAAAAATAATTTGTACTTCCCTAAGGAGGGGTTGGGGGCTGGTTTGTGGCACCTGCAATGTCATTGATTGCCCACCATAAGCTTAGAGAAGAAATCTGCAATTAGTGGACCTCCAGCTGTTGTAAAACGATACCCATCATGCCTCTGCCTCTAGGTGTCATGCTGTCAGTCTTGCTATGCCTCATGGGGCAGGAGGTCCACTAATTGCATATCCTTGGCTTAAAGCATTAATTTTTACCTGTGGATTTTTAATAATTTATAAATGCCAACAAAAGCTGCAATGCTTTGCAGAGTACTAAGAGCATTCAACACTACTTATACAGTATGATGTCTGCTGGTTCATGTAGGGAATGACAAATCCTGGTCTTGAAGGGCACGTGTCTTCAGGATCTTCTAACTATGGCCAGCTAGTGCGATGGCAGTGGGGCTCAGTAGCGGAGGGGTGGAGGTGCCCAGCCACCTGCATATTGTTAGCATCCATAATCAATCATGGTCTGGTGATGGCTGTATATTTGAGATTTAAAGAGCGCCTTACATACTTAAAGTGGTTGTAAACCCTTACAACACACTTTGACCTACAGGTAAGCCTAGATCAGTGTTTCTCAAATCCAGTCCTCAGGCCCCCCCCAACAGGTCTTGTTTTCAGGATTTCCCTCAGATGAAACGGCTGTGGTAATTGCTAAGGCAGTGAAACTGATCAAATCACCTGTGAAAAATAATGGAAAACCTGAAAACATGACCTGTTGGGGGGGCCTGAGGACTGGATTTGAGAAACACTGGCCTAGATTAAGGCTTACCTGTAGGTCCAAGAGATATCTCCTAAACCTACATGGTTTAGGAGATATTTGCTGAAAGACAGGCACGCATGCGCCGTAGACAGCGGCGCGCAGGTGCACTGAGCGCGGCACCGTCAGCGGCGAATATGCCGTGCGTGGCGGCTCCCGTGTGCCGAATGACAGCGGCAAAGCAGCGAGACCCACCGAGAAGATGGATGCGCCGGACTACAAGGGACAGCGGTGACATTGCTGGCTCCTGTGTCAGGTAAGTGACACATAATGGACTACTATGCGATGCAACTAATCGATTATGAAATTAATCGATTACTATTTTCATAATCGATTATTCGGCCAGTAACATAATGGGGTTAAAAAAAACTAAAATGAGCCATTTATAGTACACAAATAGCAAATAATCGCTACTGTAAATATTACTTTCACAGTTCTACAGTTAAAAAAAATGAACCCCTTACAGTAGTGATTATCTGCTTTTTGTTGTACTATAAAGGGTTACTTTTAGTTTTTTTAATCCCATTATGTTACTAAACGTCTTAGACCTGGTTCACATCTATGTGTTTTTTGGTGCTTTTTGCAGAAACACACTACAGTTCATTTACATGGTTTCCTATGGGACACGTTTACATCTATGCTTTTTTCAGCCGCTGTGTATTTGCAAACGGACAGGGACTTTTTTTTAACGCAAAACAATGCTTTTTTGGTTCAATGTACTTCAATGGAGAAGCTGCAGAAAAGCAAAATTACGTGTGCAAAAATCAAAACGCACAACAAAAAGCACTGCAGAAACAGATCAAAAGCAAACTGCATACCGAGCCTTGTGCTGTCCACATGGATCAATTTTCAGGTGAAAAATCTTTGTACATTCGCTAAAAGAATGTGGTTTTGAAATTTTCACTTGTTTTTAACATTCTGTTTTTAAAATGAATGTAATTTGTGAACGAAAACCACATACACTGTCTGGAAATTCCTTTCACCAAGCAGTTTTCTATTTCTAAATTTTCCCGTCACTGTGGTCGAAAATGAACGTCGATATGACCCCACTAGCGATTTATAAAATCGAACAAACGTTCTTAAAATTAAATCTTTTTTGAGGGAAGATCTCCTCATATAGTATATACAGTATATCTCTTCTGTCTGTTGTTCTCAGAGTGGATTAGAGATTTTGCTCTCTAACCATATAGTTGGGTATTTATATTTACCACGGCATAGAGATATTTAAGAATAAATTGCTTCCTTTTTTTTTTTTTTCTTTTTTCTTTTTTTAAGGTTATTAATCGAAACAATAATCGACCAACTAATCGATTATGAAAATAATCGTTAGTTGCAGCCCTAGTTTACTTCCTCTTTAAAGCAGTGATAAACTCAAAAACAAAAATGTATTATATTGCAGATTATCAATCATTAGGTGGCTGAATTAATTTTATTTTCTTAGGCTTTTTCCCCCCTTTGTTTTCACCTTGTGATCTGGACAGTAACACACCTCCTGTATTAGAGAGCCCCCACTCTGGATGAATGAGCACAGGGGGCACCTTTGGACAGCAGCATTGTCTTTCTGGGGGAGGGGTGTGTATTGACAGATTTAAATACATTTACAAATTGAAGCCTAACTCCAGCTAATACTTGATGAGCAGTTACAGCAAACAGCTTTTTTTTGGGGGGGGGGGGGGGTAGTAAAGGTTTTACATTAATAAATAAATGCTGATCATTGTAAACAACCTCACCAGTGTTAAAAGGTTTGTCACCTGATACATTCTACTGGAGAGCTTGTTCTTTTGAAAAACGGACTTACAGCCTGGATCACCAGGTAAAACTAAAGAGAGGAAGCTTAAAAAAGAAAATGAATGCAGCCAGCACATCGAAGAAATGGTAAGCTGCAATATAATGTTTGCTTTTGGGCTTATTACCACTTTAAGGGTGAATTAGGTTTATACAGCTTATAACCAGCACTAATAAGGGAGATGGAGAAACTTGAGTCCTGGGTTAAGCTGATAAACCTTCATTTGGAACTAAAAAAGTGGGATGAATAGCAAGTCTATACATAGACCTGGTGAATCAAAGATGGATTAACTGTACAGAGATGCAGTAATTGTATCTTGGTATTACTCGGTAGGATCCTGGTACTGCTCGGTAGGATCCTGGTACTGCTCGGTAGGATCCTGGTACTGCTCGGTAGGATCCTGGTACTGCTCGGTAGGATCCGGGTACTGCTCGGTAGGATCCGGGTACTGCTCGGTAGGATCCGGGTACTGCTCGGTAGGATCCAGGTACTGCTCGGTAGGATCCGGGTAGGGGTCGGGTACTGCTCGGTAGGGGTCGGGTACTACTACTCAGTAGGATCTTGGTACTACTCAGTAGGGTTCTACAAATTCTGCTAGTTACTAGCTGGTAGTGAGGTGCATATACTGGGAAAGACAGCATTATGGTAACAATAAAGGGCATAATAAACCAAGCTAATAATTTAGATAGGGCCATGGACTGGGGGTATGATTGTGGAGGGGAAATATCTGGTTTGCAGTAATGTATTGTTGATGAATGCCAATCTGACATGGGTGAAAGGAAAGAAAATCACTAGTTTTTCTCCTATCAACACAGTCATTGTTGGGAAATCCCTCCTGCAGTACCATTTTGTTCTGCTTGAAGGGAGGGGGACGTTGAACCTTTCAGGCCAGCAGAGCGTATTGATTACTGCTAGCGTCTATAGCCACCGACAGTAATCACATGTAAAGGCTGCTTGTATCCAAGTCAGTCAATTGATCAACTTGCGTACAATCCGGCTGCTCATACAGTAGATGGATCAAATCACCGCCATTGCCTGTTTAACCTGCTGGGATTTAATACATCTATGGCTGGCTGAATTCCATTGTGGAGATCTGCACCTTGCGAGGTCCGTTTTGGATGGAAGCCACCTCAGTCATATCACTATGTTTTGTGGATTATGGGAGGAAACCTGAATAGCAGGAGAAAGTGAACTCAAAAACTAAAGATGTAGCAAATTCCATACAATCGTTTTAGCAGTGGCAATTTAGAAGGGAACCTCAGTGCTGCAAGGCTAGTGCACTAATAAATATACTGTACATCTTTCTTGCTCATCAATGGTGGAACCACCAAAGAAGTGAATGGATGACCTGCAAACATCTGAACCGGTATGGATCCCTGTCATTGTACCACCTTACAGGCAACTTACTTTAATAATTTGTTTCTGCTATCCTCAGTGTTTTTTTTGGTAACCTGCTACTGCCTTTTCCCATGACGAAAATTCCCACGGGTCTGTTCTTTACAGAACTGAAGCAAATCTGCATGCAGCATCCATGTCTGTGCGGCCTGAGATTCTCATGTGTTAATGACAGCCAGAAAAAATGGAAGGTGTGATCCAGGGATTCACACAAGGCTGCTGACAGCAAACATCAGCCAGCCAAATGGGCTTTCATTTCTGGATAGAAGATAGAAGAAACCTGGTACTGTGGTTGCTAATGACGAAAATGGGATTTTACTTGACCTTTCGTTTATTGGAGGGAAATCTTGAAACATATTATTTTTGGAAAGTACCAGAGCAGGTGCAAATTTGTTTTCATTTTTTTCCCAGCTATACAGCTGCTAAAGAATACTGGTACATTTAGTACCGTTATCCCTTGAACGTTAACCATACCCAAAGCTCCGAAAGCTCAATTTTTTTCCTATGGAAAAGTTTCCCATTAATCGTCCCGGTAGATTGTGGCCCAGGTGGAGCACAGCCAGTAGGCCTCTGAAATGAGGGCATTGTGGCTTCCAGTGGCCCACACAGGGAAGATCTCAGAGGCGTGGAAATGTATGTGTAATGCCCTGTACACAAAATAGGATTTTCCGACAACAAAACCATGGATTTTTTCCAGAAGGATGTTGGCTGAAACTTGTCTTGCATAAACACAGTCACACAAATGTTGTCGGAAATTTCAAACGTCAATAACGTGGTGACGTACAACACGTACGACGAGCTGAGAAAAATTAATTTCAATAGCCAGTAGTGCGGTTCTTCTACTTGATTCCGAGCATGTGTGGACTTTTGTGCCTCGGACTTGTGTACACAGGCTCGGAATTTCCAACAACAACTTGTTGTCGGAAAATTTGAGAACCTGCTCTCAAACATCTGTTGGCAGAAAGTCAGAAAACAAATGTTCTATGGAGCATACACATGGTCAGACTTTCCGACAACAAGCTCACATCCAACATTTTGTTGTCGGAAAATCCTATCGTGTGTACAGGGCATTAGACTTAAATGTATGAGTGGGAGGATTTTAAAGGAAAACTGTACAGTTCTCCTTTAAAGATGTTCTTGAGGCGTAATTGCAAATTAAACTTGCAGATACTGTACATACAAGAAGCACTGCCTACCTGAGGAATTGTTTGGTTTTTCATCCAGACATTGCTGTACTTTACCATCCCTTTATACTATAATCTGGTGATCCTGGAACACACCTGCTGGTGATACTGGAACAGAACTCTACTTGCTGCCTTTAACACACAGTAAAATATGTCAGTATTAAGAGTTTTCCTTTAACTACCAATCAGATGGAGATCTACCTTAAATGTTTGATAGGTAGGTGGTGCAGTAAGCCGAAAGGGAAAGTGGCACAGTAGATATTTTAGGGAAGTACACTCCTACTGCCGTCCTGTTTTACCGTATGGGATAATATGCTTTATTTTGTGAGGGATGACAGAAAATTGTGATAAAGATAGATAAACATTATGCTTTCTGCACAGTTGCCATCTTTACTGGTCAGAATTAGAAGCTTGGTGTAGCAATGTTTTCAATTGTTGCCTGCAATTCCCTTTTAACCACTTCAATACTGGGCACTTTCACCCCCCTTCTGCCCAGACCAATTTTCAGCTTTCAGCATAGTCACATTTTGAATGACAGTTGTGCAGTCATGCAATGCTGTAGCCAAACAACATTTTTAGCAGATAGAGCTTTCTTTTGGTGGTATTTAATCACCACTGAGTTTTTGTTTTTATTTTTTGCTAAAAAAATGTGCACTGATGAGGCGGCACTAATTTGCACTAATAGGCTGCATTGATGTGCACTGATGGGGCAATGATGGGCTGCACCGATAGATGGCACTGACAGGCATCACTGATGGGCACTGACAGGTGTTGCTGATGGCTGCAATGATAATCATTTCACTGATTATCAGCTCAGCCACCCCTCCCCCGTCCGGAAAGCTGCTTATTGGCTCTCCTCTACTCGCTGTCAGCGGAATAAAGTAATGCCGATAACCAGCACTACCTAGTTACTGTGATCAGCTGGGATTGGACACAGCTGATCACATGGTAAAGAGCCTATGTCATAGGCTCTTTACCATGATCAGAGGTGCGGTGTGTCCGAGCAAAACACTGCACCACCGGTCGCCGAGCTGCGCACCCCCGGGCGCATGCATGAGTGGCTTGTTCTGAAGGATGTCTTATGATGTCATATCCTATTAAAACATTGCTGTGCTTCCAGCCGTCAAGCACACATGGAAGAATTTAAGTTAGGACTTCTATGTGGTGGTTACTCCTTCCTTCTAAGCATATCATATCTGAGTATATTGAACCAGTGGATACAACTTCCGCCAATAAAATGCAAATAGGAGCCTCCATTTTTCGGCTCTGGATCTGCTGGTATTCTTGGTGCTATAGTGATGGAATTGGGCACTGACACCGAGTCCATTATGATGTCACATCCTGGACTACATGTGATAATGGTAACATTAGTATTATTTAGTGATCCTACTAATTGTTTTAGAAATAATATCTAATCATCCTATTAGTGCAGTGTGTTCTTGTTTAACGTATTTAATTAGCATTACTGCTGAATTGCTTGGGGTTTCCCACCTCTGGGTCTTTTCCTTTTTGCTTAGTCCAACTTTATTTGAACAAAAACAGAGCGTTTCTGTAATCGTGGACTTTTCCATGACAAGCTCCCATGCAATGAAACATTGTTAGACAGCATGAAAGAACAGCTAGTACAATCGTAAATTGATTCCATCTGTGTTGACATTGGCCATAGACAGCGGCTCAGCCCAGCCCTATAGTTACCATTGCTGTAAAGGTATCTGACTCAGACATGAGCCATTTGTGTTTCATTTCCCTCTTTCCTTGCTTTCTGTTTTCCTTCCACCTAGGAGAAAACAAGGAGGGATTGACTTAAAATATTGCTTTACAAATCCTTCATGATATGGCGTTTCTGGTTCGGAAGTCTACACTGGCTTCAGATTGATTTATAAAATGTGTGTTGTGTCATCTTATGAAACATCGTTCCCTAAAAATAATGATGGAGCGTCTGGAAGGGTCAGCTTGAAGCCTGATGTCCTCTTTTAGCTCACGTTCACATTGAAGCGATTTAGTATGCAGTTTGACATGTCAAATTGCATGCCAAATCGGCGGCTATTGCTGGCAATGGCACTATCTGCATCGGTACGGAGGCGACTTTCCCAAAAGTACTACTTTTGACGACTTCGGGGCGATTTGTATAGACATCTGTAAAGGAAACCCGCACAGATGTCTATCAAATCGCCCATGAAGTCGGATTGAAATAGTGCGAGTTCAGCTGATTTCTAACCCACTCCAATGTCAACCTAGGCGCTAGCTTGGTTCACATTAATGAGATGCGGGAAACGCACAGGAATCGCAGCATTTCCCGCAAAGCAATCACACAGTGTTCATGTGATCTGCTCCGGGTGTCAAATGTTAATGACACCCGAAATGCAGTTTGCTAGAATCAGATCGCATGGGTATGAACACCCATGTGATCCAATTCTAGTGCGGCAAAAAAAAGTGCCTGCACCTTTTTCATATGGTGTGCAATTTGAGCTATACAAAATGGGCACTAATTGCACCTGATAGAATCTCATGTGATTTACACAGAAATGTGGTGCGATTCCTGTGCAAATCACATGCAAAGTGATGCATCACATCAGTTTGAATTATAAGGAGAGGTAGGCCCCTTTCACACTGACGTCCCGTTCAGGCCCGCCTGTCAGTTTTTCAGGCGGACCTGAACGGGTGCTCCATAGAGGTCTATGGAGCGTCGGATGTCAGCGGTGACATGTCCGCTGACATCCGACCCGCTCCGTCTCATCACTGATACGCCCCGTGTGAAAGAGCCTTAAGTGTTTCTGACCAGCAGCAGAAGCAATCCAGTCCTCTCCTGCATTGTCATCAAAAAGTAGAAATGCAACAAGTTTGTGCCCAAGAGCAAACGGCACAACTTACCATCACAATTAATATTTTAATGTCAGTCGTCTTAAGGCCCATACACACGATCAGACTTTTTGACAACAAACATGCAAATTAGCTGTTTTGGATCAACATCCGACCGTGTGTACGCTCCATCGGACAAACTTTTTTGGTTTTCATCGGACTTTTGTTGGCTGTGCGAACGGACAAACTTTCTGGCAACAAAAGCCTGATGGAGCAAAGTCTGATCGTGTGTACAGAAAACCATCGGACTTTTGTACAAAGTACAAATAGGCATGCTCAGAACCAATGCAAAAGATCAGACAACAATACAGAAGTTGACCAAAGGTGGCGGTAAAGAGCAGAAAAACCACGTGGTTTGGTGAAAGTTGGCTGAAAAAGTCCTGCTGTGTGTATGCAATACAAGTTCAGGGCCGACGCCCTTTGTACAAAAATCCAAGGGAAAGTTTGTACAAAGTCCTATCGTGTGTATGAGGCTTTAGTTGCATCCTGGGATCCTCCGATATCTCTGCTTAGTAAAGGCCCATACACACGATCAGACTTTTTGATGACAAACATGCAAATGAGCTGTTTTGGAGCAACATCTGACCATGTGTATGCTCCATCGGACAAACTTTTTCGGTTTTCATCGGACTTTTGTTGGCTGTGCGAAAGGACAAACTTTCTGGTAACAAAAGTCAGATGGAGCAAAGTCTGATCGTGTGTACAGAAAACCATAGGACTTTTGTACAAACACACATGCTCAGAACCAATGCAAAAGATCTGACAACAATACAGAAGTTGACCAAAGGTGGCGGTAAAGGCAGAAAAACCACGTGATTTGGTGAAAGTTGGCTGAAAAAGTCCTGCCGTGTGTATGCAATACAGGTTCTCGGCCGATGCCCTTTGTACAAAAATCCATGGGAAAGTTTGTACAAAGTCCGATCGTGTTTATGAGGCTTTAGAAAGCCTTAAAGCGGAGCTCCAGGCTCCTTCAGAAAATGTTTTTAAAGTCAGCAGCTACAATTACCGTAGCTGCTAATTTTTAATATTGGGACACTTACCTGTCCTGGGTTCCAGCAGTGTCTTCACCTTACAGTGCATGTGCTCTGTGAATGGCCCGGCGGCGGGGGAAGGAGGGGGGGGTCTAACTTCCGGGTGAGTCCTTCGTGGCAAGATCAGCTGAAAGTGGAGCGGTTACCTTTCATACCCCCCCCCCCCCCCCGAAAAGTGCCAAATGTGGGGGGTGGGGCGGGGGAGGCAAACAAGCAGAGCTTACCCTTTTGGGTGGTGCTCCGCTTTAAATTTGCTGTAACTCGGAGCTCCAACATGCACATCTATCCCCCTAAAGGCTACTGGCCAGTAAAGATGGACAGATACCCTAAGGCGCAATACAATGCAATGATGACATCAATGAGCACATCAGCAATGGCTGATAAAATCATCAAGGAGTGAGGCTATAGTAAGAGCAAAGTCAAGATTGGTCAGATGAGTATGCCCAGGTTGCGGGGCTCTGTCATAGACTCACAGACCCACTAATTTCTATGTGGCTAATTATTATACTGTAGATATTGTGTAATGTTGGGTACTAACATTTTATCGGTAAAGTTGATTCAGGGAATATCCAGGGGAATATATTTGGGGATCAGGAAGGAATTTTTTTCCCTGCTGGGGCAAATTGGATCATTCTTTGTTTGGGTTTTTCGCCTTCTTCTGGATTAACTGTGGTTATTTTGTGTATATAGGATTATATGCTGCTGTTTTTTTTGTTTTGTTTTTCTTCATTGGTTGAACTAGATGGACTTTTTTTTAATCTGACTTACATTGTTAACAACTATCACTATTTTTTTTTTTTTTTTAGCCTCCAGACAACGGGCCTCCGCCATTACCAACATCATCACTTCCAGAAGGGTATTATGAAGAAGCTGTACCCCTCGGCCCTGGAAAAGCTCCAGAGTACATCACCTCCAGTGAGTTGTCTGTTCCAGTTAAAGTGGAATCAAGCTAAAATAGATAATAACTTGGTGTGAAGAACAATGTTCTGCATTAACCTCCAACATACTAATTTCAGCAGTTTAGTGCAGTCAGGCTATTATCAGGTGAACCCTGATTGGTTAATATAGTGTCTAATTCAAACATACAGTATATGTTGCTGGTATTTCACTGTGCTTCTCATACTTTCATTTGTTGTGTCCTCACCTTCAGTTCAATAATTCTGCTGTTCAAAATTGGGGGTCCTCACAAGTGATGCAATTCCTTCTATGTCTAGGACAACCTTTGTCAACCCTTTCAACACAGAGGAACCCTTGAAATAAATTTCCCATCTCAGGGAACCCTTGTTAAAAATGGCTGTATCTACAACTGTTGGCACTATATAAATCATGAATATTAATTATGCATCTTGCGGTGCGGCCTACCTCTGAAAAAGCCATATGCTGCACAATTCTAATGAGATTTAATTTGGAGAGTACTTTCATTCATTTAGTAATTCCTGGTGATCCTGCCAGCTTAAAGGGTTTGTAAAGGTAGATAAAAAAAACCCTTTCTATTCTTACCTACTCTGTGCAATAGAATCGCACGCACAGAGTGGGCAGGAGCTACCTCCTCTTTTCGGGACCCCCGGCGGGCTTCTGGCCCCTCCACTCTGTCCAGGATTCACATGGGAAGCCACTTCCCATGGGGCACTTGTGCGTGCTCTCACCCGAGTCGCTCTGCTGCGTTCATTGACACAGGGACTCGGCTCCCCGCCCCCCCCCCCCCCCCCCGAACCCCTCGTCTCTGGCTTTGATTGACAGCACTGGGAGCCTATGGCTCCCCGTGCCCCAGCAAAGCCAGCGAGATCGGGAAGTGAGGGGAAAGGGGAGAAATGATCTGCAGATGTGCACAGTGCTGGATTGAAAGGGGTCTCAAGTAAGTAAAGGGGGGGCTGGGGAGGCGATGCTGACACCTAATTTTTTTTTACCTTAATGCAAGGAATAACTTATGCCGCGTACACACGACCGGACTTTCCGGCAGAAAAGGTCAGACGGAATCATTTCATCGGATAATTTGATCGTGTGTGGGCTTCAAAAATTCTGACAGACTTAGAAATAGAACATGTTTTAAATCTTTCCGATGGAATCAATTCCTATCGGGAAAACTGTTCGTCTGTATGCTATTCCGGCGGACCAAAAATGAAGCAAGCAGCTATTGGTTACTGGCTATTGAACTTCCTTTCTCTAGTCCCGTCGTATGTGTTGTACGTCACCGCATTCTAAACGAATGAACTTTGGTTTGATCGTATGTACGCACGACAGTTTCGGAAAGACCGTCAGAGTTTATTCTGATGGAAAAACCGGTTGTGTGTACGCGGCATTAGGGTAAAAAATGTTTAGACCTTTCGACCCCTTTAAAATATTTGTGAACACGGTAGTTTTTAAAGGCAGGAATAGGACAGGACACCCAAACCTCTTGCTGAGCTTGCTTTTACTGTAAACTGAAAAAATGATATACTTCTTTTCTTTTTATGCTTTGATCGTGTGGTCACATGACGGTGTCCTCCTTCCCTGTAGCAGGGGGTGTATTTACAGCAAGCCAGTGGGTATGGAGTGATGCCAAATGTTTTTGGAATTTAGCTGACCATGCAGGCAATATGAGTGCAAGAACAAGGCAATTTGGCTTAAGTCCTATTGTTTCAGTTCACCAAAGCACTGTGTTGGTATGCCCTGAAAAAAACTATAACCATGTTTTTCTTTTTTTGGGGGGGGGGGGAAATGATGTGTTTCAATCTACTGTATAGCATTGCAATGGCAATAACAATACCAATGAGAACTTTAAAAAAGTTAACACATTGCAGTGGCCTCTGAGATGAATATTGGAGCCTCTTAGGTTGGCTGAATCAGTTCATACGTTGTGTGTTTTTGTTTAGAGTATTCCTTTAATGTTCATCTTTGGAGGCAGTATTTTAGAAGGAACATTGGAAAAGGAGAAAAAGTAGGTTAATGCTGGCAGCTACAGAGCCCCTTTGACCTCAATTCTTGACAGCGTTAATGCAATCCAGGGCTGGAGTGGCTATTCTCTACTCTCTCTGATGTTTTTGGTGTCTCTCCTTCTAATTCTCTCAGGGCTTAGCAAAAAAGATTGCGCAGCTTGTTCTACCACAGTGAAGCATGGCCTTTTCGCCTCCAAAATACCATACTGATAAAAAAAAATAAAAAAAAATTGATATTTCTTTTTTTTTTTTTTTTTTTTTTTGTCGTCTTGTTGATGTTGCTGTAAAACAAATTGTCCCTGAAAGAAAGAGAAAATCTATAGCACGTAGGGAAGGAACCAGAACACGATTAGATTTTGCAGTTTTAATTTTTGGCATGAGCCAAAAGATTGGGTCATTCTTCTAGAAAGCAAACAGAGAAATATATGAGTGCTTTCTCTCCACAGGCCTAGAACATTATTCACAGTTTGGTACCAGCATGGATGGAGCGTTTAATCTGTATTGCTTGTTATAGGACTGAGCTGGATGTCTTCCATCTTGTGATATTGCTTGTTAGATCAACATAAAGATGATTTATTTGACCAAGAAGCCAAGACTTTCAGCTGAGGGCTTGGCCCAAGCTTTAGGCCTTGTTTGTGTAAAAGATGAAGCCGAAGGAAAGTAAAGGATAGGTTTAAAGTGAACCCGTGCAGGGATATGCAAAATGTTCACCTGAAGCGACTCTGTCCCTATGATAAAAACTTGAAAATAGGACCCCCTTGTAAAGAAAAGACTTATGCTGGCCAAACATGGATTGAAAAATGTGGGCAGTTTAACAATTTCAATGCATGTATGACCACCCTGTTGGGTCTTTCCTGAACAACCATATGCCCAACAATGATCATTGTGTTCTGACGGTGGGAAAGGCCCACCCTAAGAACACAAGAGGACAGCAGAAGTGACTCCCCCATTCACCTCGAATGTGTGGATGGGAGAATTGCCACATTCTTTTTTTCATTCAATCCGCTGGGTAAACGAAAAAAAAAAATGTATAGTGTATTGCCTGCCTTAATACTGAACTGTTCAATCCTCAACATCCAGAACTTTGGGTGAGTCAGATGCCTGGTCCCCTCTATACTCTGAGTTGCTTCCATTAGCCCTACATCACTACACAACACATTAGTGACATAGGTGTTTGCAGGCCATGCCGAGGGCCAAGCATCCAACAATTTGTGAAGATTCTTCAAAAGCTTAGCTCCCCAAGGTTGAAGATCAGCAGAACAGGCAAATATGAAGTGTTGTCTTCAGGAACATTCTTTCTCAACCTTCAGAAGAACCCTTAAAAGAGTTTTTAGGTCCTGGGAAACCCCTGCTAAAACCAATTCATTTGAGACTAGTGGGAAAAACGCCCCCTACCTTGGAGGCTTGGAAAGGCAGGTGAAAAGAGCATTGGTCTAATGCAGGTGGTTCGCGAACTATGCAGGCACAATGAAATGGGATGTTAAAGTAACCTCAAGAAACCTCTGAAGAAACCCTTCAGGTTTCTATGGAATCCTGGCTAAGAGTGGTGGCTTTAGAGGGACCCCTTTTTTCAGGTTTTTATTCTAGCAATGCTTTAACTGCTACATTATTTTTTACAGCTTATCTTCACTCCTCTGCCACTCTTTTTTGCTCATTGTAATGAAAAGAAAAGGTCCCACGTATGCTCCAAGTCGTTTGGTTTGGAGTTTCCACAAGGATAAGGCTTCATGCACACTGGCTTCTTGTAAATGCTGTTTATCCTGAAAGGAGAAAATCGGCGTTATAAACTTCCCTAAGCTGCAGCTTTTTCAACCAGTTTAGGTCAGTTTAGCAGTGTTTGGAGTTTGGTCAGCTAAAGGAAAATTCAAAAAGAAAATTGTAGCCTTAGTCCCCAGCTACACGTGACAGTATTGGTGGCTGGTGATTGTTCACGTTGGCTTCAGGTAAATTCCAGCAGTTCTTGGTGTTCTTATATTCCTAACAATGCCGAATGTGATCCTGCCCAAATGCCAACTACTCCTCTATGGTTTACAGAGAGGGTAAATACACATGTAAAAGTACTGAAAGAAAAAAAAAAACTTTTGTGTAGCGACTTTCCCTCCTCCACGTGTCAAAAATGTGGAGGCTTGATTTCAACAATGTCAACCAATGGGAGTTGAAAATGAATCTCACATGACAAATTATTACATTAATAAATTAAGCTTATGTTTTCATAGATGGGGTGCACACACTTGCAAACTTTTTTAGTGCCGGGTACTGTACAGCAAAATCACTGCTCTCCCATAAGTAGAAGGTAAAAGGGTTAATTGTTCAAGTAAAACTCCAACCCAAAAAATTTTGCAGCATTTATTTTTATTTTTTTCATATTCATTTTTATTTTATTTTTTTATCTTCTTAAAGACTATGACTCGGATGCTATGAGCAGTTCATACGAATCTTATGATGAGGAGGAGGAAGACGGAAAGGGGAAGAAAAAGAGACTTCAGTGGCCATCAGAGGAAGCGTCAATGGACTTGGTGAAAGATGCGAAGATCTGTGCATTCCTCCTGAGGAAGAAGAGATTTGGGCAATGGACCAAGCTGCTGTGTGTTATTAAAGACACCAAATTAATGGTAAATGAGCTTTTCTGCTATAATAATCACATAAAATGTTATATAAAATTTATTTTACTTTAATATACTGTACATTTTAACCTTTAATTTTTAAAGCCTATTTGGATTTTCTGTTGAAATCAACTAAATACATTCCAGGTTAATCAAAGCAACAGTTGAGACAAAAATCTTAGGCCCGCCCATTCATGCTATTGCGCTGCAGTAGTGCATGACCGTTAACATGCATTATTGCTGCAACACATGCAAGGTGCACTGAGGTGCCATTTAGATTTAATAGCACCGCACCACACCAATGGGTCTTGCTCACAATACTGTGCATTTTATCTTGGAAAGTAGTCCCAGCCTTTTGTAGAAAAGCCTGTCCCTTGCCAGCCTACTGCAGAGAAATATATTTGCTTTTGCAGCCTGCTGATTAGAGAGCTTTAGTTCTGACTAAAGATGGGGCATGTCAGACCTCTCCAGAGAGACAACTGGCTCCACACAGAGTGAATAGTGTGTGTGTGTGTGTGTCAGGCAGTTCTCTTTAGTTATCCAGCACTCTTAACATTAACAATTCTGGTTCTTGATCAGTTTTGCTGATGGTCTTCTATATTGATAGCTGTAACATTATTTTTCCCAGTGCTACAAGTCTTCCAAGGACCAGCAACCTCAGATGGAACTGTCGTTGAATGGCTGCTCAGTGTCTTATGTGCCAAAGGACAGTAAAAAGAAGAAGCATGAACTAAAGATCACCCATCTTGGCACAGATGCCTTGGTTCTTGCCGTCCAAAGTGAAGAACAGGCTGAACAATGGTTGAGGGTATGTAGAATGTTCCTGATATGGGTTTGATTTGTGTCATGTAGTGGATCTGCATAACTTACTGTCTACCATCTATGAGGCTTATTAAATAGAAAAGGTGTCCTTAACCATTACCGTATTATGTAAGTATGGTCGATGCGTATTTGTGGAGTGTTGTTTATAAAAGTCACCTCAGAAAACACACTCATGGGCACCAAATGTGCATGCGACTGTCATCTGATCGGTCATTGCACAGTGAATGACTTTGATCAAAGACCCAATGTAAGGAGCCAATTCGAGCAGCTCTGTACCTTTGTCATTGCTTGGATTGGTCACTCCAGGGATCACAAGGTACAGACCTGCGCATATTGCTAGCTTCAAACTATCTCTATCTCTCTATAGTGTGTGTGTATGTATACAGTATCTCACAAAAGTGAGTACACCCCTCACATTTTTGTAAATATTTTAATATATGTTTTAATGTGAGAACACTGAGGAAATTACACTTTTTCTACAATATAAAGTGGTGAGTGTACAGCTTATATAACAGTGTACATTTGCTGTCCCCTCAAAGTAACTCAATACAATCGAGGGGGTGGCTGGAGAGAGGGGGCGGCGCCCGTGCACCCTTATGGACGCACAGCCATTGGGTGTACTAACTTTTGTTGCTAGTGGTTTAGACATTAATGGCTGTGTGTTGAGTTATTTTGAGGGGACAGCAAATTATTAAGACACTGTTATACAAGCTGTACAATTTGGTGTCCCCTCAAAATAACTCAACACACACACATATATATATTACGCACACTATATTACCAGTAGTATTGGGATGCCTGGCTATACACACATGAACATTAATGGCATCCCAGTGTTTAGTCTGTAGGGTTCAATATTGAGTTGGTCCATCCTTTTCAGCTATAACAGCTTCAACTCTTCTGGGAAGGCTGTCCACAAGGTTTAGGAGTTTGTCTGTGAATTTGTGAGGTCAAGCACTGATGTGGACAAGCAGCCTCTGCTCTAATTCATCCCAAAGGTGTTCTATCAGATGGAGGTCAGGACTCCACCAGTCAAGTTCCTCCACCCCAAATTTGCTCACCCATGGTTTTTATGGACCTTGTTTGTGCACTGGTCCATAAAGACATGGAGTCCTGACCTCAACCCGATAGAACACTTTTGGGATGAATGATAGCGGAGACTGTGAGCCAGGCCTTCTCATCCAACATCTGTGCCTGACCTCACAGGGAAGAATGGTCAAATATTCCCATAGACACACTCCTAAACCTTGTGGACAGCCTTCCCAGAAGAGGGGAAGTTATTATAGCTGCAAAGAGTGGGCCAACTCAATATTGAACCCTACGGACTAAGACTGGGATGTCATCAAATTTCATGTGCGTGTAAAGGCAGGCGTCCTAATACTTTTGACAATATAGTGTACTGTACATAATGAAACAAACTTTTGTAATGCTGTTTTAGCTGATTGAATGCATTTTGATAACACATGCTCCCATGCTGCTCCTAAGTCGAAATATAGAACACAATATTAAGTTGTCCCCTAATTTACATTCTTCCGGTGCTCTGCTGTGTTGCTGTTTACCACCCTCTGGATACAGTGGGTATTATCAGCATCAGGACAACTACCTGAGACTCAGGACCTCAGATGCCCAGGGCCACCCTCAAACATAGGAGATACGGGTGAATAGGGGACCAAATACAAACTATTGTATTCAAGTTAATTTAAAAGTGACTTATCAGATTCTTACATAAGCCAAATTATTTATTACTTTTTTTAAATAAGCGTTTACATTTGAGTCTAAAAATGTTAGTCTTCTGGTGACCCAGCAGCTTGCATCATCCTTTTTCTGTGTCGGCATTTTTCATTCTGCGTCAACTTGTACCCGGAGTGACCCACGGAAAATGGATCTTTTCATTTCTTACACATTGGAACTCCAGACTCTTCACAACTCTTTCCCACATGTTTGAATGTCTCATGTTGAAACTTGTCAGACTGAAGGGGGGTGGTATTCTTCTTGTGTAATAGGACTGCTTAGAACTTTTCTCTGATAAATGAGGATTTCTCTCCACTCTTTCTACTGTCACCCTATTTTATACCTCTCAGACTCATGCTACATTCAGGAATGTGGAGTACATAAAACAGTACTGAAAATGCAACCATTGCAAACAGACATTTAAAGCAGAATGGAATGTTTTAGGCTCCGTTGGGGTGTCAGTAGTTACCACCAAGTACAGTTGTAGCTATCATTTAGCCCTCTTACTGCACTGGCTTTATGGCTTAACTTCTACCGAGGCTTTATCTACATAGAATTGTATTGTCCTCCATAGTCTTTGTGTGGGTTTCTATGGATGAACCATTCTCCTCCATATTTGACTAGTCTACTAA
The DNA here is from genome assembly GCF_037356315.1 of Lithobates pipiens. Taxonomy (NCBI): domain Eukaryota; kingdom Metazoa; phylum Chordata; class Amphibia; order Anura; family Ranidae; genus Lithobates; species Lithobates pipiens. The sequence continues at coordinate 463,615,978 of NW_027507718.1, read as the reverse complement.
CAGATAAATTGCCTCTTGGCCAAATTGTCCCTAGATATCTTGTCTTGTATTGACTAATGTTAAAGCGGAACTAAAACATTCAAAAAGTGAAGTCCTGCTGATTCGCTCCCACCTCCCAGCCTGTGCAGGTTTTATTGGGGGGGGGGGGATACAGATTTTTATCAGTATCCGCTCCCATTTCTTCAAACCCATGCCCCATCCCCTTCCATAGACTCTTGCCCCATCCCCTTCCATAGACACACCCCATGTTACAGAAGGTTGCAGGGCCATTCATAAAGCACCCAGCGAGTCCACACATGCGCAGTAGGGAGCTGCTGTGGTTCTTCAGGAATTCACAGTCGGCTCCCGTAGCCAAGGTGGTGGAACTGGGGGGACCCACAGCAGTAAGACAATGCTAGCAGCTTGCTATGGGGGCACCTGAGCCGAGTCACAGCTTCATGTGTCCATTCAGACAGGGCTTCTGATTGTCTAGCTAACTTTGACACACTGCTGTGTCTCAGCCAATCAGGAGGGAGAATCTTAGGGGGCTGAGACACTCGTGGACATCGCTGGGGAGGGAGGGACCTCAGATAAGTATTAGTGGGGCTGCTGCACACAGAAGGTTTTTAATCTTAATGCATAGAATGAATTAAGATAAAAAACCTTCTGACTTTACAACTCCTTTAAATAAATGAATGCCTTCCTTGCAGACGTACAAGCTAAACCGTCAGAGTTTGAATATCTGCTCTTGCAGGAAGATCCCTCGTTACATGTAGTCTCTCAGTTGTACTCTCTGCTTTTCTTGGTATCTTCTCTCGATCTACCCCCCCTCCCCAACGCGCAGGTATGGGAATCTGAGCTTCATCATTCTATTCCCCCATCTGATTGGCTAAAAAAATTTTTTTACCCTAGCTCTTAAACTTTCCCAGGCTACCAAACATCAAGAAACCGGGTTTAAGGTGTTTACCATCTGTCTTGCACCATTTCAACCATTCAACACCTGAATTTTGCTGGCACTATTCTCTATATATGGTGGGAACACCTCCTTATTAGGTCCTTCTGGCAACATATCTTTGACCTATACTATAAATTGATGGCGACCTCTATTCAAAATCGACCAGAATGCCTTCTCTTAGCCCTTGTACACACGGTCAGACATTCCGACAACAAAATCCATCGGATTTTGTACGAAACTGGTATTGCATACACACGGTCGGACAAAGTTGTTGGAAAATCCGATCGTTCGAGGCAGGAGATACACTGAGCCGAAAAATGCAGGGGACCCTGAAAAAGGAGAGAAAGAAGAGAGACATGGATAGTGGAATTGGGAATGAATATAAAAAGTAGGTATCTTAATAGCGTATCGTGTATATATATATGAATAGTATAAGCAAAAAAGAGGGACCCTCAATGGAAAGAGCAGGCAGAAAGGAAAAGCCAAATTTCCAAAGTCTAGTGGTAACTGTAGAAGTATCAATAAAAACATTTTTTATATAATTTCAATGTGGTGTATATTGTATTTTAATTAATGTTTTGAAATTTATATATATATATATATATATATATATATATATATATATATATATATATATATATATATATATATATATATATATTATAGCTAAATACCTGCAAGTAGGGCCCTCAATGCAATAGGCAGGCAGATAGAGAAAACCCAGTCTCCAAGATGAAGTAATTTAGTAAATCTAAAAAAGTGAGTATACCAATATCAGTGAGTGTGGGACCCAGCAGAAAGCCAGCGCAACAAAAGTAGTAAAAAGTGAAGGACTGAAAACAATTACCTTGGAGAAAATGCATAGAAAAGCCACCAGATCGTCCCCTCAGCGCCCCACAGCAATCAGCCGTGGAATGCCGGCGGATATTTCGTCTGGGGCTTAAGAGCCGGCTACTCTTCAATCAGCTGGTGCACAGCTGATTGTGGCAGTTGATGGAGAGGGGGAAGAGAGCAGGTCCCAGGCCGGCGCGCCCCCTGAGCGGTGTGAGCGTGGCCCCGCCCAAAGGTGTGGGATACGCCGGCTGTTGTCTTCATTAATGCCGCCATGGGATAAAAGACTCCCTGGCGGCTTTGTGTGCCGGTGATCTCTCCGCCTCAGCCCAGGCCAAAAGAAGGGGTACATAGATGGTAAAAAGCAAGAAAAAAGTGAGGATAATGGGAATAAAAAATAGTAAATAATAATAAAAATAAAAAATATAAAAATAAAAAAATTATATAATGGGGGGGGGGGGGGGGCAAGATGCAAGTAGCAATGTATATGAAGTGTTTGAAAGGAAGCTCTAGAGCCTGGAAACCATCAAAAAACAAGAAATAATTAAATACAAAACAAGAATGATGTACATAATTAAATGACATAATACAGAATTATCACAGGACATTTAAAGGGTATACATCAAAGAAAGAGAAAAGCAACCTGTAGAAGATGGAAAAAAAGACATGTCAAAATATACAATATACAAAATATGTAAAAATGTATAGGTATTATGCATATAGCGATATCTTTAAAGGGGAAGGCATTAAATGTCATTTTTCCATTGTTCCTGTTGGGAAGCCTTCGAGAAATGGTTTAAACCAGATACTCTCGTTGAAGCCAAGTGGTTGGGTAGCTTTTAATTTGAATATCCAGTGGGATTCTAATTTGTTCCAGTCGCCCTACCTTAGATTTGGATGGATTCGGTCTAAAATTAAAAATTAAATTTTAGGAAATTTGCCGTTTATGTACTAGGGCTGTATGTCGGCCTAAAGGTAAATCTGGGTCACACGATATCATGCTAGAAATATGTCGATAAGCTCTTCTCCAAAACTCAACTTTTGTTTTTCCGATGTAAAAACATTGACATTTGCAAAGTAACAAGTAGATTACACCAAAAGTACGACAATTGGCGAAATGCCTTGGACGAAAAACTTGACCATTGGGTAAAGTCGGATTATTTTGTACTAGCATATATTTGCAATAGTGGCACTTGCCACAAATAAAGGTTCCTCTACATTTGCAATGCTTATTGTCCTTTTCCCGGAATTCACTATGTACTAGTCCAGTGATGGCGAACCTTGGCACCCCAGATGTTTTGGAACTACATTTCCCATGATGCTCCACTACACTGCAGAGTGCATGAGCATCATGGGAAATGTAGTTCCAAAACATCTGGGGTGCCAAGGTTCGCCATCACTGTACTAGTCTATCGCCAATTGAAGTGGCTTGCTTAAAAGTAAAGTGAGGTGTCGGAGTGACAAACCTCCCTAGTGTCGGGTCACAAACTAGAAGGTGCCAATATTTGTCAATGATTTTTCTTATGTTGTCATGTTGGTTATTGTATTTTGTAATTATTCTGGTGATGTTAGTATCTTTAGTGGGTTTAACAGAGTGGAGAAGAGATTCTTTAGTGCGGGAGCAAGTCTGCTTGAACGACCGTTTCAGGGAGGCGTACGAATACCCCTGCAGTAGGAGTCTGTCGTGGAGCTTATTTGCCTCCTCCCTGAAGACCAGCTCGTCAGAGCAGTTGCGCCGTATTCTCAAGTATTGGCTGTAGGGAATGGAATTAAGGAGGGGTTACGGAAGGAAACTGGAGGCATAAAGAATCGAATTGCCTGCAGTAGATTTTCTGTACAGTTTGCTCATAACAGAACCCCTTGCTCCTCTATATACTTCAACATCTAAGAATGTCACATGTTGTAGGTCATATGACATGGTAAACCTCAAGTTTTGTTGATTCTTGACAACCATTGTTCCAATAAGTCCAGGGGTCGGTCCCAGACAATGAAGATGTCATCTATGTACCGGTACCAACATTGAATGTGGTCCGAGTACATCGATAAGTCTTCATCATCCAGGATCATATGTTCCCACTCCCCCAGGTACAGGTTATTCCTTTTCTCTCTGTAGTGAAAAATTGTCAAAGATGTGTATTACTTCATAGTGATCGTTACAGCATACTCATAATTTTTCTTTTCAGATCTGAATATTAGAAGATTTGCACTTTTTGTCTAATGATCTCTACTCTGCTATTATCCAACATGTCGATACAGTACTTAGGTAGTCACTTTATACCTTATGAGTGTTCATGTTATTTTGAATCTTTCTTTGCTTTGAAGATCTTGGTACGCACATGCTATCTGCTTTATACCCTTATTTGTAATGGTTATTTGTTTGTATTCACGTTTTTGATACAATAAACTAAGATTGAACTTAATGAATGCCTGAAATCTATAAAGGCTTAGCATAGGCTAGCTCAGAAATACAAATAAAAATTTCCAATAAATAGACAATTGGGGGAAATATTTATAAAGCAGTGAATACAGTGCTCACCAAGCATTTACTGTGGGGATATCTTCCTGGTGAATGTCTATTGATTAACCTGCAATTAATGTTTGGCAAATGTAACATTCACTGCATTATGGCCCCATGATTTACTTTGTACCTTGATAAATACCCTGTAATATTGTGTAAGATCAATTGTCATTTTGCATCATTCTTCATAAGAAAAGTAGAACTCTCTTAAATGTAAGTGCACCTGGAACGGCTAGTGTTTCTTATACTAATGCAATTCTGTATTAAAGACTAAATACAGAATTTTTTTTAGCTTTGGATAGTGTCGTAAAGAGTTGCCCTCTGGATCTCAGATTTCCTTCATGTCCTGTAGACTATACAGGAAATGAGGAAGTCTTTTCAGTGTCAGGGAAATCCCCTCATAAAAGCAGTCATCATAACAAGAGTCTCCATTGGAATATTCCCATTTATTCCAGTGTGACTTCACACTCGGGCGGTGCGCTTGCAGGATATTAGGAAAAGTCATGCAAGCAGCATCTTTGGGGCGGTTGGGAGCGTTGTATTTAGCGCTCCCAAAACACCCTGCCCATTGGAATGAATGAAAGCGCCACAAAACAGAAGTTTCGAATCCCTTTTTTGGGGTTAAAAGCGCCCCGCTAGCATCTGAAAGCATCACAAAAGTGCCGCTTAAACAGCGCTAAAGCACCGCTAAAACGAGCGGAGCTTTACCACGAATGCGGCCATGGCCCCTGTGTGAAAGGGGTCTAAATATTGGTACATTTGTCACTGGAACAGAAAAGCACAGAAAGTGATGAAATTATTGTTCTTACCCTTCCTCAGTCTTATATAAATACGTTCTTGTCTGTGTTCCTGTATGCGTGATTTCTCTTCTTACAGGAAGTGAAGGGAAATCTTGGCACTAGGGACACAAATATCATTGAAAACCAGGCAAAGACATAAACCCTTCTCCACTCTAATCTAAAATGCAATAAAAAAGCTTTGGCTGGGATTGGACTTTAAACCAACTATTCTCAAATACTTTGAAAGCCTAGGACTTCTCAAGAGGTTACCAGAGGTTCCTTTGGTTGTGACTGATAGACCTCCCAGTTGATTGTGCCTGCATAGTTCCAGTGCCAACACTACTTGGCTAAGCCAGCAGCTTGACATCAATGATCTCTTTTAGTTGTCTTTAGGGTGGCATTCTTCCTACTGACCACCAGTATAAGGGGTGTTTTTCCCATTAGATCAGAATGAATTGGTTTTAGTAAGGGTTCCTCAAGACATCAAAATTATTTTATGGGTTCCTCTGTGGTAAACCGGTTGAGAAATGCTGCTTTAAACTTTTCAGCTGAATGCTGTTCATATTCATCAACGTTGAGAAGTGCTTCTGCTTGGCGCTTATGTGCAAGAGGTCTTAACCAAATACAATTCATTCATCCAGCTAGTAATTCAAGAGGCCCTGTTTTTTTTTTCCTCTCCTCTCCTTTTTGTGAGTAGAGCTCAAGCAATTTTTGACTTTCTAGCTTGGCTCACTGAACTATATTTCATGTAATACTTTCAAGTTACATTTCCAACTACAACACATTAATGCGTGAAATCTCCATATGAGCCCAGTTTGGACGAGACTGCACATTTTATGAAACCTATTACTTCATAAACCTGCAGCAAGCTACAGAACAAGGAGGGGAAACTCTTGAAAATCTTGTTCTGGCACTTGTTGCTGGCCGAGCTTTACTGTGCTGAATTTCGGGGACCTTCGCAATTGGAATGCGGCAAAGGTTACCACTGAAACAGCTTTATGATATCTGAACATTGATCCGCTCTCTAGGAGATGAAGTGACAAAGGGCTAGCTTCTGCCTGCAGCAGCTGTAAATATAAAAAATGTCATGTATAACCCTATAAAACGCTCTATAAATTAGATTTATGTTGAAATGAAATAAATGACAATTTTTGTGGTACGCGCATCTAAAGTTTTTACAGTAGAAAACTTATGTTTTGAAAGGAGATTTTTTTTATTGTAAATGTTCCTGTACACTCCTGTCAGACAGGAACATTTTATATGTAATGGGGACAGCTTGTTTTATGTATAAGCTCCATAGTTACATAGTTATTCAGGTTGAAAAATGAAAAGTCCTTCTAGTTCAACCAGTAGAAAAAAAGGAATAAATGGAAAACCTCCATATACACAATCCTATACCCAGATGATCCAGAGGAAGGCAAAAAAAACAAAGCATTATCCAGTTTGCTTCAACAGAGGGAAAACATTAATTCCTTATCCCCCAAAAGGCAGTTTGATATTCCCTGGATTAACAATCTCTGGTTTTATTTGCTATAAATGTTAATTTGCAGTTATATTTATTCATGAATGATATAGAGGGTGGGATAAATATCTCAATCTCAGTTTTTGCAGACGACACAAAAATAAGCAGGGCAATAACTTCACATCAGCATAGGAAAATGACTATACAGTCCCCGGGAGTGTAAGCGGCCATGGGGCAACACAATGAGATTGGAGGAGAAGCAGTTTAACCTAAAAGTGGTTGTAAACCCGATTCATGAAATTTGAGCTGGCACATACATCTGCAGTGTTTTCTTATCTCTCTTCAAATCACCGTAGCTGTCTCCTGCTCCATTCTTCTATTATCAGCCTGATAACTTCTGACAAGTTCTCTGTCAACTGAGATTAAAGCAGGCTGAGTTTTGTGTTGGGGAGGATGCTATAGATGTAGATTAGCAGAGTGCTGAACAATTCAACAGACAGTTCTGAAATTCTCTACCTATGAGAAGAGGAGGTGTGTGTCTTTCCTCCAATCAGCTGTCTTGGCTGTATGCCCAGATTTCACTGCAGTGCTGAACAGGAAGATAAAATCTCCTAACACGATCGGAACTTTGTAAAGACTATATAAAGCTAAAGACAGCAGCTATACATGTAGGGAGATTTGTTTAATCCCTGTGTATCATCTGAGCCTGTTCACTTCACTGGGTATGTGTGAGGGTCTACATCCACTTTAACCACTTACAGACCGGATGATTTTCCCCCTTAATGACCAGGTCATTTTTTGCGCCACGGCACTGCGCCGCTTTAACTGACAATTGCGCCGATTTGTGACGATGTACCCAAAATTTACGTCCTTTTTTCCCCCACAAATAGAGCTTTCTTTTGGTGGTATTTGATCACCTCTGCATTTTTTTTCTTCTTTTTTTTTTTTGCACTATAAATAAAAAAAAAAAAAATGACAATTTTGCCCCCAAAAAAATTCTATATCAGTTTAGGCCGATATGTATTCTTCTAGAGCTAGAAATAGCCACTGAATACTGTATAAATGTCAATAGAAGGGAAGGAGTTAACACTAGGGGGCAATCAAGGAGTTAAGTGTGAGTCTGGAAGTGTTTCTACCTGTATGGGGCTGGGCTGACTGGAGGACGAGAAAGATCGCTGTTCCTCATCAATAGAAATAGCAGATCTCTAACTTCCCTGTCAGAATGGGAATCTGTCTGTTTACATTGACACATCCCTGTTCTGGCTCTCGCTCCCATGAACACTGGTGGCCGACGGACTTAAGGGTTGCCAGCCACGTGCATTGAGTCCACCGCCGTACAACGGGCACTTGCGTGTGCCTGCTATGGCTCCTTGAAGGAGCCAACATACATCTATGCCGATTTGCAGGAACGTGCCGACCTGCCACTGTATAAAGACGGCAGCTGGTCAGCAAGTGGTTAAGCTACGTAGGGGGATTTTCACTGTCAGGGAGATAAGGATGTGGAACTCTCTTCCACAATTGATGGTGTCAATGGAGAGTATTGATATTTTTAAAAGACTCTTGGACATACATTTTAAAGGTCTTGAGGTAGTCTATTGCACATTTTTCACAGCTCTTAAGCTGGGTACACATGGGCCGAAAATTGGCCACAAAATTACTGGTTTGGCAGGAACGGGACAATTTTCAGCCGGTGTGTACAGCTCCCCATCCGTCAGTAGCCGGTCTCACTGTGTTGTGTGGCAGGATGGAGGGGGAAATGCAGTGCCAAAACACAATAGCTCAGTGGAGAGATCAGGAACATCGGATATGTTGGTACAGTAATCTGTAAGTTGTTTTTTTTTTTCTTCGTTGTGTTCAACAAACAACAAAAAAAACTTCCCATGTGTACCCAGCATTACTGTGAGGAAGCCTTTCCATATGTGGGGGTTAAGTCACTTTTCCTCCCAGATGTTAAGAGTGCCCCCTTGCCCTCTGTAATGACCTGAAAGTTAATAACTCAACACCGAGTTCACTATATGAACCCCTTATGTATTTGTACATGGTGATTTTTAAAGGAAAAAGGGCTTAAATGGAAATACCGGGTAGTCGCTCACACCAACCCCATATGTAGTTCCATTCAGCCATATAATAGATTGGACTATACCGGTACTTGGTAATGGAAAAACACTAATAAAATTTAAAATCAATATAATGTTTAATAAAGATATAAAACAAAACAATAATGAAATATCACTTGAAGGAGTACAGTAATATGCACATCACAGTTGAGGTATTCCTGACGGGTTCTCCATAGGGAACATTCAACCGTAGAGAGTGCACAATAAATTTCCTCGACTAGTTTCGCGGGAAAAGGCCCGCTTCTTCAGGAGGATATCTATATAAAAGTATCACAATCATTAGATAATACACCCATGTAAAGATATAAGCAATACAGTTATCATAATGTTATTGATTTTTACATACACAAATTCCCTATATGTTTAAAAAGGAGATCAGCTCACCCTACTTCAAGGCGGTCGGCATTCGTTCGGGAGCGATCCGGGATGAGGGGGCGGCCATTCATTCATGGCCACCCCCTCGCGATCGCTCCCGACGAATAGAAATGTTCCGTGACATCACTTCCTCTCCTCACAGGAGAGGAAGTGATGTAATCTCTCCTCCGTGTCGGTATTTTTCGTTCCGGCACCGAGGAGAGAGGATCGGTGAGTTGCACCAACACACCACACGTACAGTAGAACATGCCAGGCACACTCACACCCCCCCCTTTACCCCCCGATCACCCCCCCAATTACCCCTGCCCCCCCAGTCACAGTGACACCAATTGCATTTTTTTTTTTTTTTTTGCATTGGTGTCATTTGTGACTGTAATAACTGTTAGGGCAGTTAGGGTTAGCCCCCTTTAGTTCTAATGTGCCCCCCTAACCCCCCCAATAAAGGTTTAACCCCGTGATCACCCCCCGTCACCAGTGTCACTAAGGCTGGGTTCACATTGCAGCGGTTTATGAGAACGAATGTGATTCGCACCGCACTGCAGTGCAAATCACATCCGATCTCTGTGCGATTCGAGTTCAGCCATACAGATAGTATGGCTGAATTCGCGTCGCACCCGTCGCAAATTCGCACGGGACCCTTTTTTTGGTCCGCAGCAGAATCGGATCGCATGGGTGTTCACACCATGCGATCCGAGTTTGCAGATCGCACTGCGATATTCGTGGCGTTCCCGCATCGCTCCAGTGTGAACCCAGCCTAATAAGCGATAGTTTTTCTGATCGCTGTATTAGTGTCACAGGTGACGCTAGTTAGGCAGGTAGGTATTTAGGTTCGCCGCAGCTTTTTATAGCGCCAGGGACCCCCATATACTACCGCATAAAGCCCCCTGATTGCCCCCTAGTTAACCCTTTCACCAGTGATCACCATATAACGGTTACAGGTGACGCTGGTTGGTTAGTTATTTTTTTATAGTTTCAGGGCACCCGCCATTTATTACCTAGTCTCACTAGTGTACCCCTAAATTTAGGGGTGTCTACTTTCCAAAATGGGGTCATTTGGGGGGCGTTTGTGCCATCTTGGCATTTTATGGCCTTCAAAACTGTAACGCCCTTAGAAAGCCTGAAGGCGGTGCTTGGTTTTCGGGGCCCCGTACGCGGCTAGGCTCCCAAAAAGTCCCACATATGTGGTATCCCCGTACTCAGGAGAAGCAGCAGAATTTATTTTGGGGTGTCATTTCACATATGCCCATGGCATGCGTGAGCAATATATCATTTAGTGACAACTTTGTGAAAAAAAAAAATAAAAAAAAAAAGTTTGTAATTTTCCCGCAACTTGTGGCAAAATATAAAATATTCCATGGACTCAACATGCCTCTCAGCAAATAGCTTGGGGTGTCTACTTTCTAAAATGGGGTCATTTGTGGGGGTTTTGTGCCATCTTGGCATTTTATGGCCTTCAAAACTGTAATGGGTAGTGAGGAGTGAAGTCAAATATTTACGCCCTTAGAAAACCTGAAGGCGGTTCTTGGTTTTCGGGGCCCCGTACGCGGCTAGGCTCCCAAAAAATCCCACACATGTGGTATCCCCGTACTCAGGAGAAGCAGCAGAATTTATTTTGGGGTGTCATTTCACATATGCCCATAGCATGTGTGAGCAATATATCATTTAGTGACAACTTTGTGTAAAAAAAAAAACCAATCGCTTGAGGCAAAAAAATAAAATATTCAATGGGCTCAACATGCCACTTATCAATTTCCTTAGGGGGTCTACTTTCCAAAATGGGGTCATTTGGGGGGGTTTTGTACTGCCCTGCCATTTTAGCGCCTCAAGAAATGAGATAGGCAGTCGTAAACTAAAAGCTGCGTAAATTCCAGAAAACGTACCTTAGTTTGTAGATGTGACAACTTTTGCGCAAACCAATAAATATACAGTTATTGACTTTTTTTTTTTTACCAAAGACATGTGGCTGAATACATTTTGGCCTAAATGTATGACTAAAATTGAGTTTATTGGATTTTTCTAATAACAAAAAGTAGAAAATATCATTTTTTTTCAAAATTTGCGGTCTTTTTCCATTTATATCGCAAAAAATAAAAATCGCAGAGGCAATCAAATACCATCAAAAGAAAGCTCTATTTGTGGGAAGAAAAGGACGCAAATTTTGTTTGGGTACAACATTGCATGACCGCGCAATTACCAGTTAAAGCAGCGCAGTGCCAAATTGTAAAAAGACCTCTGGTCATTTACCAGCAAAATGGTCCGGTCTGAAAGTGGTTAAGCTGTCTGTTTAGGGCACACTTTGTAATAGAAGTAAAGTTAGTCTCTGGTGGGTTGTTGTGCAATGAGGAAAGCGCATCACTCTTGTATTTAAAGATAGTATTGATTCCCAGATAGGGATCTGAGTGAATAGAAATCATAAGTTTTGGCAAATCAACAAATATTAGTACACCCTTAGTATAAATGTGTAACCAATAGGTTCAGTGACTTGGCAGTGGTGTGAAAGTTTAGTATAGCCTTTATTGTTTTTAATTCTATTTATAGCTGTGCTAGGGCAACACGTGACCTGCGATGTGCCACCTTAGTACAGTTCAATTTTTCAAATAAATTTGAAAATGGAAAAGTGGAACTAAACCTTTATAGCCATGGAAGCTGCAATCTTGGTCTCTGATTGTTGCACGACAAATCACGTAAACAAAATAGCGGGATGCTTGTCACCCAAAAGAAGTTCCAGGACTTCTTTTGGGCGCACACGTCCGACGATTTTGTTTGCGCGATTTTGTAGCGATTTGTTGTGGGACAATCGCCATGGTGCTGCACATGTGACCAGTTATGACATTTGATGGTTTGGTTGAGAGAAAAAGCAACTGTGAAAGTGGCATACCTTTTGGAATAGAATAGAACTGTTTTGGAAAACTCGTAAATTGATGGGTTTAGCTGTACAAAATATCTATGCCATGCCAAGCTTTGTCTTTTTTTAATCCTTCATCACATTCATTATTCTTTTTAATGACCCTATTTACTGATTTAAATTCAGGCATATAGAATTCGCTAAAATTAGCCATTGTGGCAATTCTTTAAACATTCATAACTGATTAAAATGTGCAGTTCCTTGTTAAATTGTAGTATGCACGAAGAGGATGCAGGCATGGCTGATGAACAGTCAATTTTGGTTACTTTCTGTGAAGAGGATAAAAAGTGATTTATGAGGAAGATAAATGGCTGCTTCACATTCCTCATGAATGAGACTTCTATGAGTCTGAGGTGCCCGAAGCCAGTTCGGGACAAAATGATTCAAAGCAGATCATCATGAGAATGGACTGCACCTGAGAGACATCCGGTTCTCTGCTTCATGCCACCATCATACACCCCACTGCCCTTCACCCATTACGCTTTCTAAGTACAAACCTGAAACGACTGTAAATAGTTTTGTATTTTAGAATGAAATGTGTATTTGCAGTGGTTCTGGATGCATCCTTGGTCACATGCTATGTGAGTTGAATGATAATATTTAATATTTTATTATTTTTTGAATCTTTTAGAAATATTTTTCAACAAATGTGCCTGCAGACCAAGCTGCCCAGCAAAAGAGACAGGGCTTGAGACACATAATAGCAGTAACATTATATTCTCATGTTTTAAAGTAGAAGTAGGGGCCAATTAAAACTGTTAATTAACTTATGTGTCCAGGTGTAGTGCGTTGCAGTGCCACGTGTTTTTTAGTTACATTAGTTTCCGCACCTACTGTATACAAAACCACCATTAACAATGACAGTTGGTATCTGCAAGTTTAAATGTGATTGGTGGCTTTGTTGAAATAACCACTTTGATAAAGCTTAGGAATCAGAAGCAAATGCTTAGGAATCAGAAGAATTAGATAATGCTTAGGAATCGGAAGCAATTGTCTTTGTAAAATACTGGTAAACCGACAAATGTTGCTCTTAAGTTTAGGCACATCTGTGGTGAACTCTGTAGACCAGCCATTTTCAATCAGAATTCCATGGAAACCTAGGGTTCCTTCAGAGGTTGTATGGAGTTCCTTGAGCTGTGGCTGATTGATCTCCCATTTGATGGTGACTGCATAGTTCCAGGTTCAACACCACTTGGCAGAGTCAACAGCATGGTATCAGTGATCTGTTTACCTGTCTGTAATGCCGCGTACACACGACTGGACTTTTTGACAGCAAAGACCCGACTGAACGAATCCGGCGGACAATTTGATCCTGTGGGGGCTCCATCGGACCTTTGCTGTCCAAAAATCTGACGGACTTTAGAAATAGAACATGTTTCAAATGTTTTCGCTGGAACTCAGCCGGACCCAGTTCCTATTGAGAAATCCGCTCGTGTGTATGCTAGTCTGACAGACAAAAAACGACTGCGCAAACAAGCAGGACAAAACTCTGAATAGCCGCACACTGGAAAGACTTGAAATGCCATCTTTAATTGAAACAACGTGGGTCACATCAAAACAAAATCAAAAAATCCACAGCAAAAGGAATAACAGGGTACAGGAAAATGCATTTTTCCTGTACCCTGTTATTCCTTTTGCTGTGGATTTTTTGATTTTGTTTTGATGTGACCCACGTTGTTTCAATTAAAGATGGGATTTTCAGTCTTTTTCCAGTGTGCGGCTATCCAGAGTTTTTTGTCCTGCTTGTTTGCTCAGTGTGTGTGTAATGGTCAGCACCTGGGGCTCATCAATAAGAGACAGAGCTTCAGTCCTCGAGGATTACTTTGGAGCGGTGGTTCACCCTTTCAGACAAAAAATGACGCTAGGGCAGCTAGTGGCTACTGGCTATGAACTTCCTTAATCTAGTCCGGTCATCACGTTCGAATCCGTCGGACTTTGGTGTGATTGTGTGGCCAAGTTCGTTCATTCGGAAAGTCTGTCGGAACTCTGCCGAAAGTCCGTTGGAAAGACCGTTGGACCTAGTCCGTCAAAGTCCGCTCGTGTGTACACGGCATTAGAGTGACATTCTGGTAACCACTTCCATGATGGACCAATCTTGGCGGGGATTCCCTAAAACCTATTTCAAGGGTTCCTCTGGATTAAAAAAAAGGTTGAGGAAGCCTGCAATACAGTAGGCCGCCCTGGCAATTATTAATTTTATTTTTAAGTCAAATTTTTAACTTATTAACCTTTAGAATAGCTTGAGCTGCTTTAAACCTATTTCCATATCATTGCCACCTGAATTATCTGACTTTGACTTCTGTATTTAATTTGATGTTTATTTCTAAAGGCAGCTTTCCTGAAGCCATCTCTAGACAATAAACAGGTTTTGTGGTTAGTTGGCTCCTCCTTCGAGGGATTGCAAGGAAAAGAAAATACTTGTATATGATAAAAGCACAATAGATGACATACAAAGCACTAAAAGCCATAATAAGTAACAAAGTAAAGGTTAGAGCTGAGGTAAACTGTTGTCTAGACAGTAAAACACATAAATGGCCCGGGGCTGCTTAGGAGGAAATGTTCTAGTAAAATCACTGTCATTTAAAATAAAGCCCAGCTTTCAGTAATAAACAGCAAGATTACTTTTTGACCAGGGAAAGGGTCATGACCCCAATATTAGCAGAATCCCCGAGATTCAATTTGTATATTCTTACCTTTTGTCCTTGTCTTTATACAATGTTGAGCAGATAAACATGTCATAAAGAAGAGATGGATTTTGGTTGGATTTGCACATGTCAAGCTTTGAAGTGAATGCCCCACATCCTTGTTTTTGGCACTCCAAGAAGCTTCAGACGCTGATGCCACGTACACACGGGCGGACTGTATGGCGTACTTAGTCCGTCGAAACACATTTCAGCGGACAGTCCGCTCGTGTGTGGGCTTCAGCGGACTTTTTCAGCGTGCAGTCTGGCGTACTAAGAATTTCGGATTTTTCGAAATTCTGTCCGTCGTACTTTGGTTTCAGCGGACAATCCGCTCGTCAGTATGCTAGTTCGACGGACTAAGAATGGCGCATGCTCAGAAAGGATTTACACGGCGGAAGGGTGCTTTGCTGTGTATTGGACTTCCTATTTCTAGTCCCGTCGTACGTGCTGTACACTTCATCGCGCAAGCTTTCGACGGACTGTTTGTGCATCCGTGTGTGGTCAAGTCCGTTCAGTCGAAAGTACGACGGACTGTCCGTCGGATTGTATGACGAACTAAGTACGCCATACAGTCCGCCCGTGTGTACGCAGCATGACAAGTACCACTGTGTGTTTCATTTCTATGCCTATTTCTTTTCTGGAGTCTCCCTATTTTTACTTAGTACTTCATTGAAGAGAACACTAAAAAATATTTTTATAATCCATTCAAATAACTATATGAATCCCATCAACCAAAGGCCAAGTTACCGTAAGTAGATTTAATCTTCAAAGGCCACATTAGGACTGCTGAGAGCAGCACATATTTAATCCCCCCCAAAAGATTACTGTACTTTGGTGAATAAAAGTATACTCTGATTACAACTGAACACTAAACATTGTAATGCTGTACTACAGCTGTGGCCAGTATTGAGAATGACACAACTATTAATTTTCACAAAGTCTGCTTCCTCAGGTTTTATTATGGCAATTTGCCGTGAAAATTAACTTAATCCCATAAAAAACACGTCCACTGCATTTTTGACGAAGGCTTCAGGGTGCCCAAGAAAGTGCAGCAAGCGCCAGGACCATCTCCTACAGTTAATTCAGCTAAGGGGTCGGAGCACCACCAGTGCAGAGCTAGTCAGGAATGGCAGCAGGCAGGTGTGTGTGCATCTGCACGCACAGTGAGGAAAATACTTTTGGAGGATGGATGTCCTGGTGTCAAGAAGGGCAGCAAAGAAGCCACTTCTCTGGAGGGGAAACATCAGGGACAGACTGATTTTCTGCAAAAGGTACAGGGATTGGACTGCTGTAAAAAAAACCTTGTCCCGAGAAGAAAGGTTGAGCGCTACCATCAGTCCTGTGTCATGCCAACAGTAAGGCATCCTGAGACCATTCATATGTGGGGCTGCTTCTCGGCCAAGGAAGTGGGCTCACTCACAATTTTGTCTAAGAACACTCTTTGCATAAACTTAATGTAATTGTCAATAGAAGCCTTTGACACTTATGAAATGCTTGTAATTCAGTATACCATAATATCTTACAAAAAAAAATCTAAAAACACAGAAGCACACACTGGGGGAATCCATAGTGGAGAAGGATCTTGGGGTTTTGGTACATCATAAGCTCAATAATAGCATGCAATGCCAAGCTGCGGTTTCCAAAGCGAGCAAAGTCCTTTCCTGTATTAAGAGAGGTATTTACTCTAGAGAGAGAGATATCATTTTGCCCCCGTTCAAATCATTGGTAAGACCTCATCTGGAATATGCAGTTCAGTTTTGGGCACCAGTTCTCAAAAAGGATATCGGGGAACTGGAGAAAGTGCAGAGAAGGACAACCAAACTGATAAGAGGCATGGAGGAACTCCGCTATGAGGAAAGATTAGAGGAACTGAATTTATTCACTCTTGATTGAGGAGATTAAGGGGGGATATGATCAACATGTACAAATATATAAGGGGTCCATATAGTGAACTTGGTGTCGGGTTATTCACTTTACAGTCAACAAAGAGGACAAGGGGGCACTCTTTACATCTAGAGGAAAAGAGATTTCATCTCCAAATACGCAAAGGTTTCTTCACTGTAAGAGCTGTGAAAATGTGGAATAGACTCCCTGCAGAGGTGGTTCTGGCCAGCTTAGTGGATTGCTTTAAGAAAGGCCTGGATTATTTCCTAAGTGTACATAATATAACTGGGTACTGACATTTATAGGGAAAGTTGATCCGTGGAAAAATCTGATTGCCTCTTGGGGGATCAGGAAGGAATTTTTTCCCCTGCTGGGGTTTTTTGCCTTCCTCTGGATCAACTGTGGGTATAGAATTGGGTATATGGGCTGGTATGATATTATTTATATATATATATATATATATATATATATATATATATTATTATTATTATTATTATTATTATTATTATTATTATTATTTTTTGTGTTTTGAACTGGATGGACTTGTGTCTTTTTTTCAACCTGACTATGTAAGAAGCAGCAGACTTTGTGAAAATTAATATTTGTGTCATTCTCAAAACTTTTGACCACAGCTGTACACTAAATCCTGCACTCTCCATTGTGTTGGCAATCTGGTGATCCTGGAACACACCTGCTGGTGATGCTGGAGCATTCTCCTTGCTGCCTATCGGATACAGAAAAGTCTGATATTAAAAAAAACAGCCAGTTTGCCAGTGCTGAGAAGGTATTCACAGCCTCTAACAAAAATCATATCTGCCTTGGAAGACTGAATTTGATTGGTGAGCCAAGAAGCAGGGAGAAGAGAAATAATGCCCCACATGGGGTTGCTTTGTTAAAACTGAAGAGTGCAAACTCTGGTGCAGCTGTGCATGGTAGCTATCAGCTTCTGACTTCTGCTTGATCAATTAAGCTTTGACAAATAAACCCGGAAACTGGTTTCTATACAGAGCTGCACCAAATTGTGCACTCCCTAGATTTAGTAAACCATCCCCCATAAGTGATGAAGTACACTTGCCTTAGCTTGTTTTTTGTGGCCTTAGTAGTTTTCTAAATGCCTTCAGTTGTTGCTTGAAATTACTGTTTAATATTAATAATATTGCCTTTTTTATGTTAAACATTTTCTCTTAAAGCCAGTTTAATGATAATGGACTCTCTCAATTGTTATTCCGTACTGGCAGTACACCCGAGGAGTGTAAAACCATTTGGCTTTGCCCCTGTAGTTAGGTGGATGAAGGATTCTTGGTGGAGAAACACTAAATGGCCAGAAGCTTGTGACTACTTGACCATCATACTTGGTACATGGCCTAAAGTGTGTGGACCACCGGGGGCGTGGCCGGGATGGTGGACTGAGCAGACGTGCTGCCTGAGCTCTGCTGGAGAATTATCCGTCCTACCATCCGTTTGTGGTGTTAATTGCTGCCAGAAAATTGTGTATGCCTTCGAGGAGCTCGGGGGGTCCCAGAAGGGCCAAGAAGCTGCAGTTTCTCCCATCCGTTGAGCATCTGGAAGCCCCGTCACAGAGGCCTGCTGCTCTGTCCCTGGCCAACATGGCGTCTCAGACAGACCGCGTGGAGGATGCTCCGCCTGGGATCCCGGAGGTGATGGCGGCTATCACGGCGTGTCAGGCTGCGCTGACGAACAAGATCGAGGCCGTGCAGCTTGACGTCGGGCTGCTGCGCCAAGATATCGACAAGATCCGATCCCGGATCTCGGCGGCGGAACAGCGGATCGGTGACACGGAGGACGCGGTGACCAGTCACGAGGCTTCCATACGAGCGCTTCAAACGAAGGTTAGAGCATTGGAATACCGAGCGGAAGACGCCGAGAATAGAAGCCGTCGTAATAACCTTCGTATTGTGGGGCTCCCCGAGGGAGTCGAAGGTAGAAATCCGACCGTTTTCACTGAAGACCTGTTACGTTCGGTTCTTCCGACCGCGCAACTTTCCCCATACTTTACCGTGGAAAGAGCACACCGGGTCCCACCGAGGCCTGGCCCAGAGGGCGCCCCTCCACGTACGATGATCCTACGGCTGCTGAACTTCCGAGACAGGGATGAACTTCTTCGTGCGGCCAGAGTGGCGTGCGATGTTCCTTACCAGAATGCCAAGCTTATGCTGTTCCCTGACTATACGCTTGAGACACAGCGACAACGCAGATCTTTCGATGCGGTCAAGGCCGCCCTGAGGAGCAAGAACATTCGGTACAGCATCCTGTTTCCGGCCAAGCTACGGGTGGTTGACGGCGAGACTGTGCGGATCTTTACCAGCCCTAAGGATGCTAGTGCTTGGCTGGACACCCTTCCTCGTGGGTGAGTTGTAACTGCGGTGTCGGGACTTACCCTGTTTTCATTTCACGCTTGGAATGTACGGGACGAGGACGGCCTTGGAGGGATGTTTTGCTTTTGTTTTATTTTACCCGTTTAGTTTTGGAGGATGCCTTATTTTTTCCCCTCTTTTTGTTTTTAGCTGGGGGGCCTAGCAGCCTCCTCTGACTGCCTGAGGTTTATGTGTTCATTCCTCCTATTTCGCTCTCTGCTCTGGCTGCTCTGGACTCCCTGGAGTGGAACTAAACACGTTCCCTTGTCTGTGACTTATCGCCCCGGGGCTCTTGGGCTACTCCCGGGGAGCTCTCTGGACTTTTTCCGGCATACTGGGACGTATCCTTTTGTTTTCCTTTCACAGGTTTTTCTTTTTTTTCTTGGCACTTTTATATTTTTGTATTTACTTAGTTTACTCCGTGATCCAGCAACTCGGGACGGAGATGTTGACTGTGGTTCTCATTCTTCACATTCTTCCACGGTTTTGTGGTTGGGACTGCTGGTGCGAACCTGAGCGGGTGCGAGTCCGCTGCCATTAGCCCTATTTGAACTTGTTCATGTTTGTTATTTGGGGGTGTATGTGCCCTCCATGGTTGGGAGGTGCACGGGGAGGGGGGAGGGAGGGGACGCCTGTTGCGACCCATGGGTTATGGTGTTTGGGTTTGTTTATGTTCTGTTTTATTAATTTGGTTGGTTTGGGAAGACATG
This sequence comes from Lithobates pipiens, assembly GCF_037356315.1. Lineage (NCBI taxonomy): Eukaryota > Metazoa > Chordata > Amphibia > Anura > Ranidae > Lithobates > Lithobates pipiens. Next base: position 463,596,404 of record NW_027507718.1, on the reverse strand, counting down.
TGTGGGTTATATATGTGGGCTGTTTATCTGCTATGCTGTGGAGGATCCTGATCGACTGGTGGAACGGAGATCATGGCTGATTTGACAGTTCTGTCTTGGAACGTCCGTGGCCTCAATTCCGCCGTGAAGCGTTCCCTGGTATTTAAATTTGTGCAAAGATACACTCCCAAGGTTTGCATCTTCCAAGAAACGCATCTCACTGGTTCCAAGATTTTGGGTTTGAAGAAGGCGTGGGTGGGAGCGCATTATCATGCCTCCTACTCTAACTATGCCAGAGGTGTTAGTGTGTTAGTGCACAGGTCCCTTGATTTCCGACCCTTGCTGATCAAAACGGATCCGGAGGGTCGGTATGTATTGATTCATGCGCTGATTGCTGGCATCCCCTTTGTTATTGTGGGCTTGTACTTGCCCCCCCCGGCAGATAGTGCCCTGCTTTATACTGTGATGAGGGTGGTGGCCCAGCTGGGGGTGGAGAGAGTGTTATTGGTTGGGGATTTCAATTTAGTTATGTCTAATACCTTAGATAGGCTTCATCCCTCCCCTGGGTCCAGTAGCGGCCTGTCCAACTGGGCCTCTACATTTGGGTTAACGGACCTATGGAGGCACTTCCACCCTTCTGATGCACAGTTCACCTGCCTATCCGCCACCTATAGGACGCTGTCTCGGTTGGATATGGCTTTTGCGTCCTCCGCTGTGCTACGGGAGACGGTCTCTGCGGAGATCCTCTCTCGGGGTATATCGGACCATGCTCCCTTGTTGGTGTCGGTTGGCGGGGGTAGGGCGCCGGGCCCGAGATTGTGGAGGCTGTCGAAGTACTGGATTGAGGAGGTGGGTATTCGGGAGGAGATCCCAGAGGCGCTGTGCGACTTCTGGTTGCATAATGAGGGGTCGGTTGACCCCCTATGTGTCTGGGATGCCTTCAAGGCCTGGGTTAGGGGCGAATATATGCGTAGGATTGCTAAGAGAAAGAGGGAATACGTGCAGTCTCTGCGGCGATTGGAGGACCGGGCGCGGGATCTGGAGGTGGGGTTTGTCGCCGACCCGCAGCCTAATAATTACTCCCTTTGGCAGGGTGCCCTTCGGGAGTTGTCGCTGCTCAGGATTGACCTGACCAAGAAGTCCATGCTATCCAGTGCCCAGAGGGTGTTCGAATATGGAGATAAAAACGGGCGGCTCCTGGCCTGGCTGGCCAGGGGACAGTGCCCGGTGACCCACATCGGGCGCTTGAGGGATGCCGGGGGAGCCCCCCTGACCACCCCTGAGGCGATTAATGAGCGATTTCTGCACTATTATCGGGGACTGTACTCCTCTAGGGTCGGTTACTCGGAGGCGGAGTTGGCTGGGTTCTTGGATGGGGTGGACATCCCATGCCTGAGCCCGGCTCGGCGGGAAGACCTGGAGCGTGATATTTCTCTTGAGGAGGTGCAGATGGCGATGGGGTGTATGCAGGCGGGTAAGGCCCCGGGACCGGACGGTCTCCCAATCGAATTTTATTCTGCGCATCAGGAATTGTTGGCCCCGAGGTTGGTTTCCCTTTTTTCCCAGTTTGCGGATTTGGGCGCTCTCCCGGAGTCCATGTCCGAGGCGGTGGTGGTGTTGGTGCCCAAACCTGGTAAGGACCCTGAGGACTGTGCGGCTTATCGGCCCATCTCACTGCTTAATGCTGATGCTAAGCTGCTGGCCAAAATCTTGGCATGCCGGTTGATGCAGGTCCTGGGGGACCTTGTCCACCGGGACCAGACGGGGTTCATGCCGGGGAAGGGCACTGATATCAACATTCGCAGGCTCTTTCTTAACTTGGACATGTCTCATGACAACATGGGTACTCGAGTCATAGCCTCTCTGGACGCAGAGAAGGCTTTTGATTCGGTGGAGTGGGCCTACCTCTGGGAAGTGCTCCGGAGGTTCGGGCTAGGTCCTAAATTTCTAGGTTGGTTACGGTTGCTTTATGGGAGTCCGAGGGCCAGGATTCGCACAAATGACACCCTCTCCGATTTTTTTCTCCTCCAGAGGGGCACCAGGCAGGGGTGCCCGTTGTCACCCAGCCTGTTTGCTTTGGCGCTTGAGCCCTTGGCGATTTCAATTAGAGACTCGGTGGCGGTTAAGGGTCTTCGTGTGGGCCCTCTGGAGGAGAAAATATCGCTTTATGCTGATGATGCCCTGTTGTATCTGGAGGATGCGGGGGCCTCGCTGCAGGCTGCCCTAGCTATTTTTACCGAGTTTGGCAGATATTCGGGCATCCAGATCAACTAGTCTAAGTCTGTCTTATTCCCTCTGGACTCACGGGCGAGGGCGGTGCAGACACCATCCCCGCTGGTTTGGGTAGAAGAGTTTAAATATCTGGGAGTGTTGGTCGTGAGGGAGACTCGGACGTTTCGCCGGCTTAACCTTCAACCCCTGGTGGCGAAATTTAAGGACCATTGTGTTAAGTGGAAAGATTTACCCCTGTCCCTACTGGGTCGGATTAATATTTTTAAGATGATGTTCCTCCCGCGCTTTTTGTACATGTTCCGCAACTGCCCGGTGTGGCTCCCTAGCTCCTTTTTTAGAGAGCTGGAGGGATATCTGAGCACTTTTCTGTGGAGTGGCAGGGCCCCCAGACTGGCTAGAGCTACCCTGCAGCTGCCGGTCAGGTGCGGGGGCTTGGCTTTGCCGAACTTGCAGGTGTATTATTGGGCGGCGATTTTAGTGTCGGTGCGATGGTGGTTTGAACAGTCGGGGGATAATGCGGCGGTGGGACTGGAGGCGGCGGCCTTGGGTTCTATGCGAGAGCTCGGGAATCTGGTGTACAGGGGTCCCAGGGCGTATCGTTCTCTTCCGTCGGCTACTGCGACGACCCTGCGGGCCTGGGCGGTGGCCAGAAAGCGTTTTCTTCGTGAAGATCGATACTCGCCCTTTATTCCGTTGTGGGGTAATCCGAGTCTCCCCCACTTCCAGTCGATTCCGGACCCGCAGCTGTGGGCCCGTTATAATATTCGGACCCTCAGGGATATTTATGCCGAGGGGTCCTTACTGCCCTTTAGGAGCTTAGTGGACAGATCGGGGCTTCCTGGGTTTATGCTGTTTCGTTACTACCAATTGCGACATGCGGCCAGGGCACAGTTTCCCGGGCCTATTGTGCTGTGTGCGGACCCTGTAGAAGATGCCCTGGCGCAGGAAACTCTCACTAAGACCCTTACCACGTTGTATCAGGTTCTGCTGCGCTCCGATTCCCCTAGGATGAATACCCTCTGGGATAAGTGGCGGGCGGACATCCCTGGTTTGGATAGGCAGGATTGGGAGGAGTGTTTCGAGGATGGGTCCCGGCTGCTGATCTCCTCTAGGGACCGGTTGATGCACACAAAATTTTTACACCGCGTATACTTTACGCCGCAGAGGCTGCACAGAATGTATCCCCATCGGTCTCCGGAATGCCCCAGGTGTCATTACCCTGAAGGCACGTTTCTGCACATGTTTTGGGACTGCCCCCGAATTGCTCGGTTTTGGAGGGATGTTTTTGACTGTATAAACATTCGCCTGCAACTGACGATTCCTATGACGCCTGAGTTCGCCCTCCTGGGGATTCAGGATGATGAACAGCGTCCTCGGTACAGTAAGCTGTTGCTCTCCCTCCTGGTGTTCTACGCCCGGAGGGAGATCCTTCGGCATTGGATATCATCCTCTCCCCCTACGGTGGAGCTGTGGGATGCGGCGGTTAATGCTGTCCTCCCCCTATACAAATTGACTTATCTGGTTAGAGGGTGCCCGCAGAAGTTTGACCGGGTATGGTTACCTTGGGTGGAACAGTTTTGATTTCTTGAAATGTTGCGGTTGAGCCTCCCCTCCCCTCCCCCCCCCCACCCCCCCCTCCCCCTCGCCCCCCACTCCCCCCCCCCCCCCTCGTCCCCCTCTTCCCCCCCCCCCCCCTTTTTTTTTTTTTTTTTCTTTCTTTTTTCTCTTTTTTTTCCCTCCGCACTGGTATTTTTGGTAGGGGTATGTGGGGGATTTGCATGTGAGCTTGCTGTATGGACACACTCCTTTTTCTTTTTCATGTGCAATTTTGCTGTTCTGGCTCATTTGTTATGTCATGGTACTCTTGGATTACTTCTGTGCTGTACCAGTCTGCTGAGATGTATGCATATTGCTTGTTATGTTCTGTCTTCTCAATAAAACCAACCGTGTTGTTAAAAAAAAAAAGTGTGTGGACCACCATCCAAATGATTGAATTCAGGTTTTCCCCATGAAGAGTGTTAAATACATTATATTATAGCATATAAAGACCTTTTAGACAACGGTGTGCTTCCAAGCTTGTAGCAACAGTTTTGGGAAGGCCCTTTTTCTAGCATGACTCCTGTGCATAAATTCAGTTCCATAAAGACATATGGTGTGACAAATTTTGTTTGGTGAAATGTGAATGGCCTGCACAGAGCCCTGACCTCAATCATTTTGAACATCATTGTCATTCTGACATCATTAGCAAAATCAGTTAGATTATCTGGAATATTTTTAGTGAGCCGGGTCTTCTCATCTAACATTAGAACCTGAATGTGCCTAATTTACCATATAGAGACTCAAATGTTGTGTAAAGCCTTTCTAGAAGAGCGGTGGCTGTTGTAGCAATGGCAGGACCAGTTCCATATTATTCCAAGTTCATACTCAGTAGGTTTGATGGTCAGCTGCCCTCAAAGGTTTGACCATATAGTGTATGGCTCTATCACATTCTTGCCCACGGGAAAACATTATTAAAGGAGCTCATTTCAAGCATGTGCGAATATAAAGCTCACACTGCAGCTTGAATGGCACAGTCTTTTTAATAAATAAAAAAAAATACATTATACGTTGTATAACAGTAGCAATTTTCTTCATAGTATTCATTATGCCTTGTAATATCTGCTCATCACAGCAGTTTTAGGCTAAACATATTTTTTCACATAAACAGGCATGTTACATGGAGGCTAGATAATGCAGGAGGTGTGACCAGGGGGAGTGCTTGATTGAGAGCATACATTCCTATGTGCTACTTTGTGCACTTGCCAGTTTACTTCCCAGTGTTTTGTCTGCAGCTTGCATTACATGGAGGGCTTGCCAAAATAACTTAATCTGGGTTGGGAGCCAAAAAAAGTCCACAGTGAGTTCAAATGTCGCGCAAGAGGTAAAAATAAAAGTTCCAGGATGCTGAGTAATTGGATTCCTTTACACAAGAGGGAAGAGTTTTTGTGTAGTACAAGGTTTAAATAAAACAGACAAAGGAAAAACAGCCTAGCATGTGAATTAAAGGCTATTGAACCATTCCCATGTGTGGTACTGTTTGGCAGTGCCATCATTTTTACCAATGCCCCGTGAAAATCTACTTGAGGAAACCAGTGATGGTGAAAGGGCTAAAGAGTAAAATTTATAAAAAACTAATACTGTACTTTGAGATATGAATTATTTTAAATAAATACATGTAATTGACTAGTGATAAAACTTTCATAAGTATTATTTCAGTGGAAGGTTTCTGAAATTAGAGGGTCTAAAGATTAAAGTGGTTGTAAAACTCAGACATGAAATCTGAACAAAGCATATCCATCTGAGCATGTGCTCAATTAAGAGCAGTAAGGGCGGAGATACACGGTTCGAACTATTAATGGGCAGGCTGAATGTACCAAGTTGCTATAGCCGTTAGTGATAATCACTGTCTTCTCCCAGTGGGGACAGCTTCCCCCACAAGGCTCCACTCCCAATACCCTGACCCCAAGCTGAGAGCAGACAATTGCTCAGTGAGAGGGATTCCCCTGTCGGCACTCTTTGTGTTGATGGGGGGAATCATGCAAATTTATTTCCTGCAACCAAATTTACACCATATTTGGCCTGCCTAAACTTCTGTCTGCTGCTTTGTTCCTCTGCTATCTGCATGAGTCTGTGGTTTCCGGAAAGAAAATCACTCGATTGGCCATCAACACAGTCAGTGTTGATGGAGGAATCCCTCCTACGGAGCCATTGTGTTCTCCCGATGAGGGGCGGGAGAAGGCCATCCCTGGCGAGAGTACACAATGATTATTGCTAGCGCCTATAACAGCCGATGGCAATAATCGCATGTAAAATCTGACAGGCCGGTTGTACCCAAGTGGATTGATCGATCAACTTGGGTACATTCAGTCTGCCCATACATAGTTAGAATCTCGGCCGGTTCCTACTGAACTGGTTGAGATTTGAACCGTCTATGGCCGTTTTAAGGGTTTAAAAGCACTTTAATCAAGCCCAGTGCTCTAAGCCTACCAGGCCTCATCAGCCATAGCTGCAAACTTTCATAATATAAACCCGGCCTTAAATAATCTGCCTTAGTATTTCTTGAGTTCTGAAATAATCAGAGGTCACAAGGGTCTACATGTATGGATTTTGTATTTGAGGATCAGGTCCTGGTGTCATATGGGTTTGTGGGGCAGTTATAGATCAACAACCTTACTCACATTACTAACATTACAGATCGAAGAAGTTGGTAATCATAGGATCAAAAAATGAGCTCATGTTTCAAAAGCTTTAGGCTCCATGCACACTGAAGCTGATAAACTGCAGTTTATTGGCGTTTGGGCGTTTTTTGTAAAAGCCCATAAACTCCACTCTGTTAGCCTATGTGTCCATGCACACATGGACGTTTTTCAGCTTTAATGAGCAGTGGAGTTTATGGGCTTTTTTCTGAACGCCAGAAATTCGCGTTCAAAGTGCCGTTTTTCAGCGGCAAAAAATTACAAACGCTCATTAACGCTCATTAACGCTCATTAACGCTCGTTCATTAGTGTTCGGCATTCTATTTTTCAATGCATTGTGGGATTTTTGGAGTGTTCTCTGTGTATTTTTATAAAAAACGCCCATTAACGCTAACGCTGTAAAACGCTCATTAACGCTCATTAACGCTAGTATAAAATGCTGTTAAAAGCAGGTTTTTTAACCAGCGTTTTCTGCCAGCAATCTGGCGTCCAGAAATAGCTTTTTTGAGCTTCAGTGTGCATGGAGCCTTAAACTGTTGAAATCTATTGATTCTTTATTGATAAATTACTTCTTTCAAATTGCTGCTGGTGGAGGTGGGGGCACAGCCTAATGAACTCACTTTAGGTAACCTTTAGGCTCCATGCACACTGAAGCTCAAAAAAGCTATTTCTGGACGCCAGATTTCTGGCAGAAAACGCTGGTTGAAAAACCTGCTTTTAACAGCGTTAATGAGCGTTTTACAGCGTTAGCGTTAATGGGCGTTTTTTATAAAAATACACAGAGGACACTCCAAAAATCCCACAATGCATTGAAAAATAGAATGCCGAACACTAATGAACGAGCGTTAATGAGCGTTAATGAGCGTTTGTCGTTTTTTGCCGCTGAAAAACGGCACTTTGAACGCGAATTTCTGGCGTTCAGAAAAAAGCCCATAAACTCCACTGCTCATTAAAGCTGAAAAACGTCCATGTGTGCATGGACACATAGGCTAACATAGAGTGGAGTTTATGGGCTTTTACAAAAAACGCCCAAACTCCAATAAACTGCAGTTTATCAGCTTCAGTGTGCATGGAGCCTAAAAGATATGATTTACATAAAGCAAAGTAACAGGAACAAATTAAAACAAACAATTACAACTCAGCTGGTCATTCCAATCAAGGCAGGCAGCAGAAGACGATTTTGAGAAGTCATCCTCTGACATCATTAACAAAAGGTAAAAAAAGTTAGAGGCTATTTATAATTTTATAGCACGTTGGCCACTCTCTTACTGGATTTTTGTTTCTTTTTCTGTTAGCTTAGTCTATCTAAGGCCATTTTTTTTAGTCTTGGTCTTTAGTCTCCTTTAAAATCGTGGTCTTTTTTAGACTTTTGTAACTAGCGCTAAAAGTGACGGTAAAGCCAAAATCTTGGGTTGTCGCTGGAATGACAGTAGCTAGTGGGGACACTTGTTGGAATGGCAACTGGCTAAGTGCATTTCCCTAGTTTCATAATGTGGCAATAAGACAGAAAGTGAAAGGAAATACATCCAATAGAACACATACAGCAAAAAAAAAATCGACTCTATCCAAAATTTGCTTTCGTTGGTGGAGAATCAGTGGAAGTGGAGATTCAATTGCTCCCATGGACAGTTCTCCAGCAGAGAATGTATGTAAAAATCACATTCTCTGCTTTATAAATAGACCCTGAAGTGAAATAATCTTACCAGCGTTTGATAATAAGGTTTAAAAGTTGTGTCTGTGCTTTGTAGTGCTGCTTAGTGATTGTGATTTACTTCTTCTTTAACCAATTTGACGTCTTTTGGTTAGAATTAACAGAGGACACACTGTAGTTTCCTTGGAACAGTAAGGACTCATGCTGGCTCTCTACAGTGCATAGAACATATTGTGCCTTAGCTAGATCTCCTGCTCATCACATATATTAATCAGAGCCATTGTGCAGTTTAACACAGAATGTGCTTTGTGTTGCCAGCTGAGCTGAGATTGAAGCTGTCTGTGGGGTAGAGGGGAACTGGCTGAGTTCACAGTTGAGCACTGAGTCAGCAAGATAAACACCAGTGGTATCTGAGCCAAAAACTCAAGAATGTTTAATCTGATTTAAAAAGACAATTTAATAAATACTTATGTGGCTCATATAAATAATTGTCTTCAAAACCCCACAGGATCTTATTTATTGCTGCTTCCATGAGACCGACAATGGGAAAATGAAACCATCCCAAGTGGACCTCTGTTTCCAGCACAGAAATATGCAGTAGATTATCTTCTGTAAAGTATCTGGAAAAGCTTTCTTCTGCTTGAACTGGAAGGAACGTGCGAATGCATTTTCATTCCTCTTTGTACTGACTCTGCATATTTATGTGCTTGCACAGCCTGATGCATGTGTCCCATATCCAGCACATAGGCTGCTGTTACTGAAAAAGTTAGGCGCCTGGCTGCTATGTTGATATCAAGGGCTTGACTGAAAGTAATGCAAAAGTGGGCACCAGAACACACCGGTCAGCTCTCGCAGCCATAGGGACCTGTACACTCGGGCCGAATGTCGGGTCTGTTTCTACTGTACCAGCTAATTTTAGCCAATATTAGTCCCATTTGTACAGGGCTTTCCTCTATAGCAAGTTTTATTCTTATTTTTCATTGCTGGTAAATAATGGATTGCAAGCAGATACATTGTATAATCTTACCGATGATTCGTGCCAGTGGTTGAAGTTGATCGTCTCCCACTGCATGGTTTGTCTTCATTGCTAGTTTCTTTAAACTTCTTCTGGTACAATGTTTTTATTGAAATATACAAGGGAAGAACCAGATAACAAATTCCCACGCAGGGGATGTGATCATGAAACATAAGAGGCTCACATGAAAGCACAAAATAGAACATATGTTATGAGGGTTTAAATTATAGACTAACACTGGCCCGTCAGCTAGAGTCGGGGCTAGAGCGTTATGCCCGAGTTGGGAGACCCAGGGGCCAAGGGGGTGCGGGGTTAGCTGCACAACGAACAAGAGAGCAACGGTAAAAACTAGACAAAGGAGAAAACTAAAATCAGGAAGGCCAACCGGTGAGAAAGAAAGAAAAAAGGGGGTGGGGAGGGGAGATGGGATGAGAGGTGCAGAGCAGCAAACAAGAGGGACAGAAAGTGGGTGAGAAAGGGGGGTGTCCCGCAGGCTGGGGGCGGGGCCAACTCAAATCTAGAGGCCTAGGCTAGATGAATTCAGATTGGGGAGTGCAAAGGACCACCACGGGGCCCATACCTTAAGAAATTTTGTGTGGGAGTCCTGGAGGATGCTGGACATCTTTTCGTGGATCATAAGGGTCGTCAGGGTATTCTTTACCTCTGCAAATGGGACAGAAGGTTTTTTCCAAGCCCTCACTATTGTTTGCTTGGCTGCGATGAATAGATATGTGGCTAGTTTCTGTTGATGTGAGAACAGGCCCGGAAGCGGGCAATGAAGTAATGCAAATTTGGGGTCCTTGCGGAAGGGGACATAAAATAGAGAGGATAATAGGCCAAATATCCTTGAACAGAATCTGACAAGATGGGGACAGGACCACCATGTGTGTAGTTCATCTCGTCGTTGACCACAACCCCTAAAGCATCTTTCATTATATGATGGGTTTGACTTGGCGATACGGGCTGGGACCCAGTACCAGCGCAGGAGGACCTTATAGGCCGCCTCCAACGTGGCGGTGTTAAAAGAGCATTTTGCTATGCTAGACCAAGTTTTACTCCAGTCTGCTAAAACTATGGGGGACAGATCACGTTCCCATTTAAGCACATAAGAAAGAGTAGAGGTTGTGCTGCCGGCCGTAAGTAAGGAGTAAATCCTTGAGATGGTGCCGCGAGCACCTGGACAGTGCTGGCTCTTTAAACTTCTTCAACCGTCTATGCACATTGCTCTGGTCAGTGGTATCATGTCCGTAAACATCCTGTAGCCTTCTGTGGATGTCGGACTGCCTTCACCTCTCCTTCCTCAAGAACGTAATGATGGTACTGTGCGTCTGCTTGAAATCAATTATTTACTTGCAATCCGCAGATTTTACAAAAGAAAATGACTAGATTTCCCCATCCACATACTGTGGATGGAGAAATTCTTCCCACCGAGCTATTGTATTCTGACAGTGGGGAGCCGTAGCCGGAAGTGATGTATCGACTTGTGTACAACCAGCCTGCCCATACATGAATTGAAATATGGCCGGTCCCTGATGAACTTCAGAAAGCAGCCACAGTCTTGAGTGGAAAGCTTACTCTCTGCCAGCATGCTGCAGAGAAGGACCCTTGTTCTCTTTGTGGACACAGTGGTCTCTCTCTCTCTCCACAGAGGTCTGATTCTCCCCCTGCTAAGTCATACCTATAGCTCAGCAAACCCATTTTCTCCCTGTTGATTGGAGAACTGTAGCTCTGGCTGATGATGGGGCATGTTGTACCTCTGTACAGGGACTAGTGGGGAATCCGGGGCAATTTGATTTGTGAATTTACAAGAATATTGTAAATGATTTATTTATTTACTGATCTGCCAGGTGTCAGGTGCCTCTTCAATCTGCTTGAGGTCATATGTTTCCATTGAGGACTTCCTGCTCAGACTTTGCAGTTAGGCAGCTATGAGTAAGGAGGATCAGGGTTTTTTTTTTTTTTTTTAATCTTTATTTACGTCAGAAAACATCTTGCAAACAGCAGGTGGTGACATATTAGCAAGGATCAATTTACAAGAATTGTTCTGTACATTACGCCATCAAACTTAGTATTTAGACCTACACAGAAATGTGGCCCAACTAAAGGCTTGTATATATTATGATAAAATCAGGTGAACGATCGTCCAATTTTCCTCTGTTTCACAACAAGTTGGAAATGTGGAAGGAAATAATGTATGAAAATTCTTGTAAAGGAAAAACCTCATGTACACTGCTGCTGGTAAACTGACGTTTTAGGAGCAGTTGGGCATTTTTTTCAGCTGTCCCTAAAGTCTCCTCTATGTGATCCTATCAGTACATGTACACAGGGTCGTTTATAGTCGTTTCTAGGCAGTTGCGTTTTGAAGCTTTTTTTGGAACGCAAAACAATGGGTTCAGACGGATATAACAGCCTTTCAACGCTCATTTAGCAGCATTTCGTTTACATTTTTCATTTTAACAAACGCTTCTAGATGCAAACGCGGCATGTAAACGCAGTTATAGGGACATTTTTAGATGCCAGTTTCTAGCTGTCAAGTTAAGTCACTCAGGAGAGGTTAAACAACATCCCGTGTACATGAAGCCAAACTCTTTTAAAAGCTGTAACCCGCGCTTATGCTCGTTTTTGTTTTTATAAACACTTTTAAAGAGGAACATGAAAAATATGTGAAAAAAAACAATTTTCACCACATGCTGTTGCCAGTGGGGTGGGGGGGGGGGGGGGGAGAGAGAAACACAGACAGAGAGAGAAAGACAGACACAGAGAGAGACGGCTAGAAGGACAGACAGAGAGAACCCATAGGTAAAACGCACTGCTCTCTTCTCTCACAGAATGGCTGAAATAGTTAATGCCACTTGTTTTTAATGCATTGTGCACATTTGGCAGGGTCTCCTGAGGTTATCTTTAAAAAAAACGCTTCTAACCTCAAAAGCTCATAACTAATGCTAAACTTGCAGAAACTCCGTATGTAAAAGCTGTAAAAAGGACGTTTTTTACTGTAGTTTATCAGCTGTCAGTTTCTAGCCTTCAGAAGAGGTTTTCAACTGCCCTGTGTACATGAGGCCTAACAGTAAAACATGTACAAATGCCACCTAGAGCAGGGTTTCTCAACCAGGGTTCCACGGAACTAAAGGGTTCCTCCAGAGGGTGCTAGGGGCTCCTTGAGCTGTGGCTGAATGACCTGCCATCTGGTGATGCCTTGGTCTGAAGCCACTTGGCAGAGCAAAATACCTTTAATCTTGGGAAGGGTGGCTTTTTGGCCATCAATGTAGGGGACATTCTTCCCACTGACCACCAATAGGTTCCTCTGGGGAAAAAGGTTCATAAAGCTTGGTCTAGATCAAGGTTTCTCAACTAGGGTTCCATGGAACTCAAAGGTTCCTCCAGAGGTTGCTAGGGGTGCCTTGAGCAATGAGCAATTTCTGCCTCTTAGATAAGTTCCCACTGAAACCATTGACCTTTTTATCTATCTGTAAGGGGGCAATTTTTCCCCTTGTCCACAAGTGTAAGAAGTTTTCTTTCTACTGACCATCACACTAATTTATCATGAGTTATGTATTATGAGTAGATATAGTACATTTTAGCAAGGGTTCCCTGAGACCGGAAAGTTACTTGAAGGGTTCCTCTGTGTTGAAAAGGTTGAGAAAGGCTGACATAGAGGGTTACTATCTACAGTTATCCTTCCAGGGCAGATGTCCCCTGGAAATCAGCAAGAAGACTACGGATATTATACAAGGTATAAAGGTGGATGATAAGGGTGGAGAAGGAGAGAAAAAAATATTGAAGAAAAAAAGGGGGGCAGGGGATCAAATGGGAGGGGGGTAAAGGTACAGTGTAGGGATAGGAAACACTAGAAAAGGTGTGAAATATGAGAAAGTAGTAGTAGTAGAAAATATGGTCACTCCCCGTGGATACATCACAGTGCAGGAAGGAAGGGAGTCAGTGCAGGAGCCCAAGACCAGGTTTAACTATGAAGTGATCAGCACCTGCAAATAGCTGCCTGTGTATACAAAATACCGCCGGGTCCGGAGGATGAGGTTTAGCAGTTGTAGGCGTGTTTGACCTATTCATAAAAAATAAGAAAACATGACCGGCTTTATTAAAAAGCACTGCTCCCAAAACCTTGTTAATTATAAAGACTCCAACTCCAAATTTCCCCTATGGCTGTGACCCCTTGTACAGTCCTTGACTTTTATTTGGGACATAGCAGAATGTTGACTTCATGATAAGTGGCAGGTTCTAATTACTAAGCCTGCTAGATAATGTTTAGACACCTGTAGCCCTCACCATAAGCTGCATCTGCTGGCCACACTTGGTCCCATTTTCTGCCAAAGTATACATTGTGCACAGTTTTCCCTGTATTTTCCAGACCATTGTGGCTGCACTAATTAGATCGGTATGATCTGTGTGAGAGGTTGCGTCAATGTGTGTTTGTTGATTTAGGGCATTGTTCCCCCTAATTACGGAGCCCTGTGTGATGGAGTCCAGTTCATCTTGTCTTTTGCGGTATCTCGTGTTTTTGTTTAGATTGGTCATGTAAACATAACGGCTGTGTGCCTTTGTTAGATGTCAGCAGATTCTGACAACTTTCAAGCCACCAACAGGACCCAAGGAACTAGAATGAAGGCCTTCACTTCTGTTTTCACTGGCGAACATGAACACTTAAAGCTGAACTCCGGCCTTCCCTTCAGTCTTGTACAGTTATACATTCTCCTCTTCTGTACTAGAAATGCGTACTCTGATGTCACCGCACACTGTGAGCTTCTCATAGTATGCAGTAGAAGCTGGATCAAGTCAGAAAGAGTCTGCCTTAGTTTGGGCTGGAGGAATCCAATATCGTCTAGCTCTTTCCGCCCCAACTGACCTGGCCCACCATTTTTAGTCATTGAGGCTCAGCCTCACATGTGGCCATTACCTAGGACACTCTACATGCAAATGCATTCGGCTTAGATTGTCCATGCCTCTGGACTTATACCCTCTTATACCCTCTTTATTATTTTGAAGTTAGCATAACATCTCCCAAGAGCCAGCCCACTGCTTGTATCAGAATTGATGGAATCTGTTTGCATAGCATAGATAAGCACCAAAGGCCCAGTGAAAAAACATCAGCTTTAACAGCATTGTTTTCTTTAAGGCTGTATTTGCACCTGAGTGCAGCAATTTACTGCCGTTTTTAGAAGTTTTACAAGCATTTTACAGCTTTAGGCATTTTTGCTTAGCCAATAGAAAACACATTTTTTAGGCATCCCTATTGAAATTTATGAGCCCAATCTGCTAAAAGGGAGCTCATGTACTTTTTTTGAGCGACCGGCTTTTTGGTTCAGGCGACAGAACGCTCAGATGTGAACAGAGGCCATTGAAATGAATGGGATTTGGCTTGTTGAGTGTTTTAGAGCTTAAAGCAGAAAATCGTTCAGGTGTGAATGGGACATAGGGGGTGAGCTCAGTAAATGTGCCTAAATAGCAGTGCATTTGCCTGAAACGGATCGCATGGGTATAAACACCCAAGTGATCTGATTCCAGAGTGGCTAAAAAAAAGTGCCTGCACCTTTTTGATGTGGATGCAGTGTGATTTGAGACAACAAAAATGTATGGGCTTGAATCGAAGTGCACAAAATTACATGTGATTTGCACAGGAATGCAGTGCTATTCCTGTGCGATTTGCATGCGGTTACCAGTGTGAACCGAGGCACTATAAGGTTGTTACCTGATGTCTTAGCTGTTACTGTTACTTGCTGCAATGGATATTGAAACTAAACAATACAAGTAGAATTCAGTAGAATAGTAAAACATCAGGTAGCAATTGGCATGACAAAGAACCCCTTACCCAGCATAGTTAATAAGATGTAAGTATGACTTGGTGGTGAAGTTGGAGTTTCAATAGTGATCTATGTGCATTGCAAGGATTTTATTAAACTTTGTTGTGACGTCCTACTTGTTTCTACTCTGAAGAAAAAGCTGTTTGTTGTCTACAGAGTCAATCTGAATGGGTTTCACCTCATCATATATGGTTTTGGTAAAAATCGATCACTCTGTGCTCCGGCATTGTTTGTAATGTTTGTCCAACTTTTATTGCAGGTGATTAAAGAAGCGTGCAGCAGTTGCGGTGGGCCTGTGGACTCGGATGGGCAGTCTTCAAGCTCTCCCGTGCCAAAGACAGAACTGGAAAAGGTAGAGGGCACACTTCAGTGATATATAAACTGTAGGGGTGCGCATCTTCACTGGTCTCACGATTCAATTACGATTATCCTGTCCACGATTTGATTTGATTCCGCGATGCATCACGAATACTGCGCAAGTGCGCATGCATAAAAACCTTTTATCCAAAAATTCAAGCAGTCAAAAAAAACTTGGGGGATGGCGGGATCATGTGGCAGAGGGATGGCGGGATCATGTGGCAGAGGGATGGCGGGATCATGTGGCAGAGGGATGGCGGGATCATGTGGCAGAGGGATGGCGGGATCATGTGGCAGAGGGATGGCGGGATCATGTGGCAGAGAAATGGCGGGATCATGTGGCAGAGGGATGGCGGGATCAGGGTAAGGGGGGTGATGGGATCAGGGGCAGAGGGATGGTGGGATCAGGGGCAGAGGGATGGTGGGATCAGGGGCAGAGGGATGGTGGGATCAGAGGCAGAGGGATGTTGGGATCAGAGGCAGAGGGATGTTGGGATCAGGGGCAGAGGGGTATTGGGATCAGGGGAAGAGGGATGGCGGGGGCAGGGGGATGGTGGGATCAGGGGAATAGGGATGGTGGGATCAGGGGGGTGGTGGGATCAGAGGCAGAGGGATGATGGGATCAGGGGGATGGTGGGATCAGGGGCAGAGGGATGATGGGATCAGGGGCAGAGGGATGATGGAATCAGATGCAGAGGCAGGGGGGTGGTGGGATCAGGCAGAGGGGTGATGGTAGTGGAGGGATGAGATCAGTGGCACAGTCACTCACCAGCTCTCAGTGTCATTAGATCCCCCCTCCTCCATGCTGCTCAGTGTGTTTTCTCCTTCCAGTGTCTCCAGTGAAGCCTTTCCTGATGTCGGGTCTCTTCAAGCCCCCCCACCCCCCCACCCCACTGTACTGGCTGTCAGCTCATCAGCTGACTTTCTGCTTCAGTGAAGAGGAGGGGGCTTTATCCACCATGCAGGCTCTGGATGACATCTTCAGATTTTGATTCGGCCAACTCTCGCAGCATTGGTGCAGCATCGTGATCGTCTGAATCGCAATGCTGCGATTATATTCAACACCCCTATGAACTGTAATATGAACTTGCTCACTTCTGAGGACATATTATGGTAAGCTTAAAGTGGGATTTTACCCTGCAGGAGCCGCTTCTTTCATGCCACCATCTTCAAAAAGCCAGCTTGTGTGCTAATGCTCTGCCAGCCTCTGCCAAGTACTTGGGATCTAGTAGTGACCTGCAACATATCTGCGCATGTAGTGAAGGAAGGGTTTATGAGGAACAAGGCAATTTACCTTATTCACCATTCTCTAGACAAATTGAGCTTTTAACCAATTAAGGACCGGTCCTCTTTTTCAGACTCGGTGTTTACAAGTTAAAAACATGTTTTTATTGCTAGAAAACTACTTGGAACCCCCAAACGTTATACATTTTTTTTCTTAACATCCTAGAGAATAAAATGGCGGTCATTGCAATACTTTTTGTCACACCATATTTGCTCAGCACTTTTACAAGCGCATTTTTTTTTGAAAAAAATTAACTTTTTTTAATAAAAAAAAATAACATAACAGTAAACAGTAAAGTTAGCCCAATTTTTTTTATATTGTGAAAGATAATGTTAAGCCGAGTAAATTGATACCCAACATGTCACGCTTCAAAATTGCGTCAAACTTTTACCCTTAAAAATCTCCATAGGCGACATTTAAAAAATTCTACAGGTTGCATGTTTTGAGTTACAGAGGCGGTTTAGGGCTAGAATTATTTATTTATTTTTACACTGTTTAAAAAAAAAAAAAAAAAGAATTTGGGTCACTTTTATTCCTATTACAAAGAATGTAAACATCCCTTGTAATAGAAAAAAAGCATGACAGGTCCTCTTAAATATGAGATCTGGGGTCGAAAAGACCTCAGATCTCATATTTGGACAAAAAAAAAATGATAATTTCAAAAAATGACATTGAAAAAATGTGCCTTTAAGACGTATGGGCATTTTGACGTTGCTTCGCCCTGCAAAACTAAATCCTCCTATCCTTTTCAGCCAAGGAAGCTGCCATCTTGGCCTCTATTTTATCTGCAACTGCCATGATGGTGCACATGTGATCAGCTATTACACCAGCCATTTGATGGTTTGACAGTTTGGTTGAAAGCACACACAAGTGTGACAGTTACATTCCCGGCATACTGGAAATATTACTTTTTAATGATACCGTTAAATTTATGGGTTTAGTTCTGCATTAAAGCGGAATTAAACCCATTGCTTTAAGGCCCCTTTCACACTGAGGCGCTTTGCAGGCGCTAAAGTGCTAAAAATAGCGCCTGCAAAGCACCCTGAAAGAGCCGCTCAGTGCACTCCAATGTGAAAGCCCTGAGGGGCGGTGCGCTTGCAGTATGGTCAAAGTCCTGCAAGCCGCATCTTTGGAGCGCTGTAGGAGCAGTGTATTTACCACTCCTAAAGCGCCCCTTCCCATTGAAAATAATGGGGAAGTGCTCCAAACCCGCAGCAGCGATTTGCAGGCGGTTTTAACCCTTTTTCGGCCGCTAGCGGGGGTTAAAACTGTCCCACTAGCGGCCGATCAGCGCTGCTAAAACGACGGTAAAGCGCCACTAAATATCCTTGGCTGAAAACGATAGGAGGGTTTACTTCCACTTTAAGTGGAATTACACTTAGTGGGCTCCAACACTCTCTCTGATCACCCCCTAAAAAAGTCATTAAGTGTCCTGTCCCATCTCTGCCGTGCCTTTGCTGTGTGGTCTGATCAATAAACACACTTCTAAATCTATTGTCAGGTCCTGCATGCTGCAACCCTCTTATGTTTCAGTGGACAGTATCTATCCAATCACAGTACAAATTCTCTACTGCAATCACCATACACATGCATTACAAATGCATTACATTTTAATTATAGTTGGGCTTTTTGTAAGTGGATGTGTATAATATATAAGTAGTTTAGGTAAATGGCTCTATATGCTTATTTAAGACAATGATACATTTAAGGCCTTGTTCACACAGGCTTACTATAGCCTACAACATGTGCAAGGGCCGTGTTTGCCTGCACTGTAATGCAGGGGTGTTCTGTGCATCCCGTGCATCCTGTGCAGGCAGTCCCATTCATGTCAATTGGGATGCAGTTGCATGCACAGACATAGATACAGACACTGCTCGCAATTTGACAGCCCCATGGGTGTTGTCTGTGCCCACACTGCATTCAGGGTCGTGCATCTGTACTCTGACATGAATGGGACTGCCTGTATGGCGATGCAAGATATACCTCTGCATCCCCTGTGGGCAAGCATGGCCCTCACATGGGCATATGCTCTAGTATGTCCATGTGAACAAAGCCTAACAATTACAATGCATATATTTATACATATTTTTCTCTTTCAGAAATTGTCTACAGAGAGACCCAGCTCTGACGGGGAGTGTAATGCAGAGAACGGCACTGCAGTGGTCAATGGAAAAGATCCTGGTATGCCTGTGTTATGTTGTCTAAATATATATCTCTGATTGGACGAGGTGACGATCGTGGTGTCATTGCCCCACTTCACCATCTCAGTCAGAGAACCCCTTTGCGTTAATTGAGAGAAATGCAAGGTGTTCTGTGAATGGCACCTGTGCCAAACAACCCCCTGTGGTTACTATACAGAGAAGACAGCTGCTATCACTGTAGTCAGTGTTGCCAACCAGCAGTATTTTTACTGGCAGCCAGTAATAAACAGGCAATTTTCTCCTGCCAGTAAATGGTTGCCAGTAAAAAAATATGGCTGCTTGGCTTGGTCCGGAGGCCTGGAGGTGGCTGAGACCATCCAAGTGCCTGCTACAGTGTGACTGGACAGCTCTGGCAGAGGTGGTGCCTGAGAATGTCATGTAATATCATGGTGCAATGGAGCCAAGCAAAGTGGCCAGAGCCACGTGTGGCAGTCTAGGGTATGGGATCAAGGCAGGCTGGGACCGGGACCGTCAGTGCTGTGTGGACTGGAGGGACCACTAGGCTTGGAGAGAGACTGTCACTGTGTCTCAGGAATGGACGTGTTGTGTATGTGAGGTCTCATCATCATCTGGGCTGCTGCATACTGCTGTCAGTGTCACTGTAAGGGTCAATTTTATGTGTTTGTGCCACCCATTCTAATTTCTTGCCCTCCTGAGTCCTGTCCCTGAGCTACTTACTATATCGAAAATAAAATAAGAAATGTTTTTTTGCCTTACTATCTACCTTAAATTGTATTGCTAATTGCATATTGTATTTGTAGCCTAAATACTCTAATTTGCACTTAAAACTGTAATTTTATAACTTTTGGAAATGCCAGTAAAAACCTGGCTGTGCCAATAAATTTTGGGTGTTGTGTCAGTAAATTTAAATCTGGTAGGTTGGCAACACTGACTGTAGCACCGGTGACTACTACACTGAGTTCCAGCTTCCACGTGGATCCCACAGGTATGGCACATGTATGCTTACATAGGTGCTAGCTGGATGCAATAAAATGCATACTTGGGATTCAGCTTTAAGGAGACGCTGTCATCAACCTAAAATTGTAGGGTAGAATTATCAATTATTTTGAATGTTTACTTGAAGTGTTTTACCTTTTCACAATCTATTTTGTTATTCATTTGCAATCTGCCTTTGAACTAGATGTGTCTTCTCCAAGAGAGCTGATTCCCTGACAGTCCCCTCTCTTACCCTGCAAGTCCCTCTCCTCTTCCGGCAGTGCCTATTTATTGTCTGCGCTGGCCCAGCTCCTCTGCCCTTACCTTCCTACATACATTTTTATGTACACAGAAAGTAATCCACTCCTGTGCAAGTGAGACCTGCCATTCACTCACTGTTAGGATAAGATCCACCAGGTGCAGCTGCTTGCTGAGAAGGTCTGCAGAGCAATGTGTTTCTAAAGCCTTGTACACACGATCAGATTTTCGGACAGCTGTTCATCCGTATTTTGTGGCATACTGTGCTAGTCTCATGTCGAAAGTGAAGAGGTTACTCACAATACAACATTTTTCATACAACAGAATACAACTTCAGAAGTGACATCGTGTGTTGAATAGTTTTGTATGTATTCTTTAGTTTCTGAGCATGCGTAGTTTTGCTCTCACGGTTTTTTTCATAGGAAAACCGTACTAATTAACTGAACATCAGACGTTGAGTTCACGTACAACAAAAATTTTAAACTCTGCACATCCAGCTTTGTCGGACGAAAAAACAGAATCGGCTGTCAAAAGCATTGTACTAACAAACCGAAAATCATCAGATCATTCGTCGTACAAAATTTTTCTTCAGATTTTCATATCGTGCGTACAGGCCTTAAGACAAAGCGTTTAATGGAAAACTTGTTATGTAGCAGCAGGGAAGGTGCCAATGGGAAACCTATAGAGCAGGGATATGCAATTAGCAGACCTCCAGCTGTTGCCAAACTACAAGTCCCATCGTGCCTCTGCCTCTGGGTGTCATGCTTGGGGCTGTCAGAGTCTTGCTATGCCTCATGGGAATTGTAGTTCTGCAACAGTTGGAGGTCCACTAATTGAAAACCCTTCTGTGCTGCAGCTGCACACCAGAGCCCCATTTTTTCTTACCTGAACCCAATCGTTCCAGCAATGTGCATGGGCCCAGCAGCTCCAGCCACTGTCTCCGGTCATCATTGGATAGATGTCAATCAAATTATGTGACACTGGGCAGGACCCATCCTGCTGTCTTTGTCAATGGACACAGCGGCGGGACTCGTGAGCGCGCTTGCACGGGTGCCCCTATGAAAAGCTGCTCTACGTGGGGACACTCGATGAAGAGGAGGAGCCAGGACCACCGCTGGGGCAACCTAGAAGAGGAGGATCGCAGCTGCTCTGTGCAAAACCCTTGCAGAGGGTTACAGAGCAGGTAAGTATGACATGTTTTTTTTTTAATGAAAAATGAAGACAAACCTTTACTTGACAGATGTGAGTCTGCTGGGGTTGCTGATATCACATCACAGCACCCAGCAGCTGTCTCAGGGCTTTTTATGTCTACATGAGGGAGGCTTTTTCAGGCACATAACATGCATACAACATGTTAAATGTACATATAATCTTATGGTAAGTTTTTTTTAAACGAATGGTCTGATGACTGGCTGGATCTCTTCAAGAGTCGACAGCTTTGCTCACAAGCTGTTGAGGTATTAAGGGAGTGATTAAAACCAAGTAGAACAAACTAGTTCAGTGGTGCTAAACTTTCATGATATGGGGGGCCTCAAGTGTGGTCCTCAACATCACCAAAGGGCCCCACATAAAATTAATTGAATATTCAGTGTCAGAGACAGCAGACACAAGATGGTCAGAGACTGCAAACGTGGTACAAGAGATGGTCAGAGACTGCAAACGTGGTACAAGAGATGGTCAGAGACTGCAAACGTGGTACAAGAGATGGTCAGAGACTGCAAACGTGATACAAGAGATGGTCAGAGACTGCAGACATTTTACAAGAGATGGTCAGAGACTGCAAACGTGGTACAAGAGATGGTCAGAGACTGCAAACGTGATACAAGAGATGGTCAGAGACTGCAGACGTTTTACAAGAGATGGTCAGAGACTGCAAACATGATACAAGAGATGGTCAGAGACTGCAAACATGATACAAGAGATGGTCAGAGACTGCAAACGTGATGCAAGAGATGGTCAGAGATGGTCAGAGACAGCAGATGTTTTACAAGAGATGGTCAGGGACTGCAGATATGATACAAGAGATGGTCAGGGACTGCAGATATGATAGAAGAGATGGTCCAAGGCTGTGGATATAATATGAGGGATGATCAAAGCCTACAGATATGATACAAGAAATGGTCAGAGACTGCGAACATGCTGTTGGAGACTGTTGGACTGTGAACATGCTGGATGAGTTGTTGTAGGCTGAGGACATGCTTCAAGAGACAGTCATAGACTGGGAACATATTACAAGAGACTGCAGTAGAAATCATAGCTATAACAGTAGGAAAACACAAATAAGTGTCTGCAGGGGCCTCAAGGACCACACAGAAAGTGCCAAAGGGCCGCAGATTGAGCACCCGGGACCTACAGTAGCTTGTCAAAGAATACTGCATAATGTATCTGGACACACACATGGGCAGGAAAACCTTTTCTGGGCTCTGTATTAGTTGTTTGCTTATTGCACTGTAGTGCTAGTTGGTTGGTTTTCTGCTATTTCAATATACCCTACCTTTCCAGTAACCCGAAGTTGATGTGTAAATGGTTCTTGAGTCTCTAGTTTATGCATT
This sequence comes from Lithobates pipiens, assembly GCF_037356315.1. Lineage (NCBI taxonomy): Eukaryota > Metazoa > Chordata > Amphibia > Anura > Ranidae > Lithobates > Lithobates pipiens. The sequence continues at coordinate 463,573,887 of NW_027507718.1, read as the reverse complement.
CATTCATTTGTTTTGTGTATGTTCTGGTTTTACTGGTCCATTGGCTTTGTATTTTTTTTTCTAGTAGCCCTTGCAGTGAAATCATCAGTACAGGATCACTGTTTTCCTTACTTGTAGGAAAGTCTCTATTTTCCATGGATGGAATATATTTCCAGTCATGTAGATTTCCTCTACCGTGTTAAACATTTCACCTTTTAGGTCTTTTTTTTTTTTTTTAAGTGAAGATGACTGTGTTTAGCAGCTTGTGCTGAATGATTTAAATGGGACTTTCTGCCACATTCTACGTCTGGTGAGATGGAATTACTTCCTCATCTCCCCCCTGGGTAGACCACCCTGGTCTCCTTACAGCTCCAGACCTTGTTCTCTTGTTTCCCTTTATAGACAGAGTGCTTCCGTGCTGTATTTCATCGGAGTCTATGGTTTCTATATGTCTGGTCTCTAATTCCCAGAAAGTGTGGGGCATAGGGTTTCATCAATGCATATCATGCATTGTCCTTTTCTGATATCGTCGGTCCTGCAAACAAAGGATATGTTCTGTGAGCACATGATTTGAGCTATTACTCCATTGCTTACCTTAAAGACCAGCTCTAGACACATAATAAAAACTACCCTGACAGTGGGCCTCTCCATACTGCAAGGGTTAGCTGTATGTTAAGTCTTTGGGTACAGAGATGAGTATCCCTTACCTTTACTCCTTGCTCCTGTAGGCTCTATCTATCCACCGGCTTCCACAAAACCTCCTCTCTAAGTTGCTGCTGGCTGTCGTTGCATGCCTGCCTCCTCTATGTACAATGTCGGGTTAATAGCCATGCATTGTATGTGATGACGACGCCAAAGGCCTACCCACAGCCCAGAGTGTTGGGGAGAAGAGGAGAAGGCCAGAGCCTGCTACAGTTGGGTGTAAGGTACCGTATTTATCGGCGTATAACACGCGCTGGCGTATAACACGCACCCCAAGTTTAGGAGGGAATTTTAAGGAAAAAACTTTTAGGAGGGAAGTTTAATGGGGGAAAAAAAACCTTACATTTATATGCCCATCAGTGTCATCTGCAGCCTTATCCACCATTGCAGCCTTGTCCATCATTGCAGCCTTATGCAGCCTTGTCCACCAGTGCAGCCTTATGCAGCCTTGTCCACCAGTGCAGCCTTATGCAGCCTTGTCCACCAGTGCAGCCTTATGCAGCCTTGTCCACCAGTGCAGCCTTATGCAGCCTTGTCCACCAGTGCAGCCTTATGCAGCCTTGTCCACCAGTGCAGCCTTATGCAGCCTTGTCCACCAGTGCAGTCTTGTCCCCTATTGCAGCCTTATGCAGTCTTGTTCCCCATTGCAGTCTTGTCCCCCATTGCAGCCGTGTCTATTTTATTTTTTTTAAATGCCGCCGCCGAGATACAGAGCCGGATGTGTATCTCGGCGGCATGCGGTAGTTCTCGGCGGGCCTTCGGCTCTTCTCGGGCAGCTTTCGGCCGCCTTTGGCCGTTCTCGGAAGCTTTCGGCCGCCGAGAAGGTGGCCGGAAGCTTCCGAGAACGGCTGAAGGCGGCCGAAAGCTGCCGAGAACAGCCGAAAGCTGCCAAGAAGAGCCAAAGGCGGCCGAAAGTCGCCTTGAAGAGCCGAAGGCGGCTGAAAGCCGCCCAGAGGCTCAGAATTTCGGGTGATCGGCGTATAACACGCACCCACGATTTTCCCCTGCTTTTAAGGGGGAAAAAGTGCGTGTTATACGCCGATAAATACGGTAAGTCCTTCAGCATCCTCTTCAGCTTGCGTGAGACCTTTCGACGTGCCCATTGCAAGGATTTATTTTCTCTATCCAGGAGCTGGACTTTATTTTTAGAACTGCAGGCAGATTTAAAAGACACAAATGAACACAACTCTGTAATCATTAATACATCACTAAATGTATTTTTTTTTTTTAATGCAAACACAAGTAAGTAACTGAATTTGACTTGATATCAGTCCTCTGTACAGCAGACAAGCAAGAAGCCAGTCATTTCACATGGTGGGCATGCTAACAGGAGGAGACAGCAGGGTGAAGGAGAGATCAGCTCATGCTGCTTCTCTTTTCATGGTCAAGTTACAGGGTGGGGGTGGGCAGGAGACCTGAAAGTTAAAGTGAAACTGCTGCAGAGAAAGAGCAGCCCCCAGGCTAGGTATTAGAGCTTTGGAAATCTCAGGACTGGATGGGTAAAAGTTTTTGGCAGGATAAGCAGCTCTCCTATATTTACAGTATATTGTGTGAATTTGGTTGTTTGCGTGAGGTTTACAGTGATTGTTATATGACTTTCACATACTGTATTTACAAGTTAGCACTATCTGTTTGTCATTGTATTCCGTATAGAGATGTGTACATTATCCATTAGAGGGAGCTCTCAGTGGTTCCATTCAGTTACATGGCCTCTTATTTTACCAGCTGTTGCCACACTGTGAGAAATGAAGGGAAATGGCTAATCACTTGCTGCAGGCACATAGCAACAAGAATTTCTCCAACCACTTAATAAGGTCCTCTGTCCCTGTGCAGCCACTTGTGAACTGGCAGGGCTGAATGACAACAAATTCCATCATAGTGAGCTAGTGACAGTGATGTAGAACTTACAGAGTCAGTAAAGACTTTCTATCACTACTAATTAATTCTAACATCTTTATCAGCAGGGGACTTTGGGAGTCTGCTGGCTAATTGCAGTGTGTATGACATAAGAGTTGAACTGGGTTTGCTGTCTTCTTATCATAACAGTTTCTCTGAGGGGGATACATGATGTAGTAATTGCAACCGAGCACAATACAACATTATTAGCAATGTTATAGGGGTCCTGCAAATAACATTTAGAATGTCATTGTGGCAACTCGCTGACCTTTACTAGTGGAATATCTGTTTAAAGCAAACCTGTACTTGTTAAAGAGGAACTTCACACTGTCATGCTAAAATGTTCTTACTAATTCCCAATAACTGTCCCTGTATACAAAATGTAAAACACATGTCTAGTAGACAATGACGTCTGGTGTTGTATTTCGTCCAGCCCAAAGTTCTTTCTTCTTCGCTCTGCTTCCATGCCGCCATCTTGGATCACGAACCTGCACATGCTTAGATGCGCCGTGGGTCATTGCCAGGTCTTTGGAACCTGGCAGAGAGACCTGTGGCATGTATGAGCCCCCCCCCCCCCGTGCCGCCATCTTGGATCACGAATCTGCATATGCTTAGATGCACCGTGGGTTATTGCCAGGTCTTAGGAACCTGTCAGAGAGACCTGTGGCATGTATGAGCTCCCCCCCCCCCCCGAAATGATTGGCGCTATTTGCTTGCAGCAACTGATCAGCTGTTTCCCTTTCCTCTCAGTGTGGCAACAGTTGGCAAATTAGAGACCGTATGACTATTCCTACATGCATGCGCAGACCACCGCAGGTCTTTAAAAAGTTACTGTTTGGGGTCACCTGTTCTTTACATCTTCTGAAAACATATGTTTAACCATGGTTGCAAATAGTTTTGGTTTTTTTTCCGTTCAGCCAGTGGGCTGAATGGAAAAAAGCTAACAGATTCCTCCATACAAACAAATGAGGTGGATGGAGAAATCCCCCCACTTGGGTCATTGTATCCTCAAAGCAGGACCATAGCTGTCAGAATACACTGATCAGCATCAGCTGCTCAAGAAAAGTTTTTCAACATGTCCCTTCATCAGAAGTTGACCCAACGAGCGACTTCTGACAAGTAGGGTTGGTCACACGCTAATCAAAATTCTCCCTGTTTTTGGTGAACCGGCTGAATTTTCAGCAGTGTATGACCAAAATATCAATAGGAATAGTGAGCACACCAAATAATTTCAGCAGCTAGCACCCAAGGTGACTGTACATTCCTTGTAAACAATACATTTCTGGAGAAATTCAAAAGTAAAAAAAAAATTGAAAGTTATGATATGATCGAAGTCTTTTTAAAAAACACTAATCAAGCACCCAGTGAGAAGTGATGTCTTCAGTGTGCGGTTGTCTGTTTTAGCAGATGACGGGGCACAATATGGTATCAGAGAAATAACACCAGGTGCAAGAAGATATCCCCCACGTGGACCTCCACCAATAGCATGTACTCACCAGATGAAAGAACATAGTAGGCATCAATCCATACTCAGGACCTCATAATAGGTATCGTCTTCAGTTAATTTCACCAGTCAGATATATTGTTGCCCCCTTTACTTTACCTCCTTCCTGGCCAGGCCAATTTTTTGTCACAATTTTTTGTTTTTGTTTTTACATAATGTCACCAGAGCAGTACAGCATCATCGTATAACTGGCATGGTGGTGATCAGGGACACTGACTAGTGGCAGTTTGTAAAAAAACAAATTTAAAAAAATATTTTTTCTTAAATAACTGTGTGTGTGTGTGTGTGTGTATATATATGTGTATATATATATATATATATATATATATATATATATATATATATATATATATATATATATATATATATATATATATATATATATATATATATATATTTATTTATTTTACAATATTTTTTACATACTGTGACCAGAGCAATACAGTGCCGACATAGTGATTGCTTATTACAGTGATGATCTGATCACTGTTATAAGCAATCATTCTTCTGAATCGCATCCATTTATATCATTCATATTGGTCACTGTGACCAATCACAGCGATCACAATAGTACACAGTGAATGGTGAATTTGTAGATCACTGGTTGCACCAAACGCTAGAAGAACCTTTTAGGGATTTTTCTTCCCACTTTTTTTTAAAACAAAGAAAAAGTTCACATGGAAGTCTTCCCATGCAGGGGGTTCTCATCATCAATGCAACAAACATAACATTCAGCCTCCTGGCTCTCTTGTGGCAGCTTTACTGCTCCGAATAGCACTGCATTGGTCCTCCTGACTGTCAAACATGTCATGCACAGACACTGTGCATGTGCATGTGCATGTGCATGTGCATGTAGTGAGGCACAGTGGTGTAGTGGTTAGCACTCTCACCTAGCAGTAAAAAGGGTCTACTAGTTCAAATCCCAACCACGACACTACCTGCCTGGAGTTTGCATGTTCTCCCTGTGCCTGCGTGGGTTTCCTCCGGGTACTCCGGTTTCCTCCCACACTCCAAAGACATGCAGGTAGGTTAATTGACTTCTGTCCAAAATTGGCCCTAGCATATGAATGGGGATTGTGGGCTCCTTGAGGGTAGGGACCAATGTGAGTGTGCAGTGTACAGGGATAGGGGTAGACACTCACTCAGGTTGAACTGGAGGGACTAGTGTCTTTATTCAACCTTACCAACTATGAAACTATAAAACTGTACCTCAACTCTGCGTCTTTCCTTCCCACAGCTCGTTAGCTTGCCAATCCCTCCTAGACTCTCTCCCGGGCTTGGGCCTTGGTCTCTCCTGACTTGGACAGTATGGTGCAATATGCTCCCTTCACATACTGACTTCCTCGGAATGGTGGGGCCCTGGCTTCTAACTCCGTCTCCAACATAAACCCAGCAAACACCTGAATCATTAGTGTGCTTGCTTCCTGCAAATTCTGGCATAAACCACCATTTTACTCAGGAATATGGGGTCACCCTGCTACAATGGTTATAAATGAAAGCCATTGTGTATTGGCATGGGAACATTGTTATTGGTCACAGTGATCACATGGTACCAGTTTGTGTAGACCCAGCGGGTGACAGATCGCGCCACTGTGTGGCCCCTAGGGCATGCATGAGTTGTGCACCTGGATGACATCCACCCAGGTTAAGGAAGCTATTGTAAAATGATGGCCGGGCAGGAAGTAGTTAAAGGGCAAAATTGTCAGTCCACATTCTCTGAATTGGATAACATCTCATGACAAGCGTGGCACCTTGGTGACCCCCTCATCACTGTAATACTGGATTCATTTTCCAACAAGGATTTACTTGTTTTCATGTTCTAGTGCTTTTTCTTTCAGGGCTCCACTTTTCTCCCACAGGTAAAAGACCCACCTCAAATTGACCTTGGCAGCAAGTCAGATTTCATCTTCTATTTTCTGTGGTGTTCTAGTTTCCTATGAGTAGATCAGATGTAATGGTCGGAAGCTCCAATGTGTGACTTGAGTTCCTAGGTTCAGGTGCAGTATAGTTGAGGCAGCCAAGCCAAGGTTGTCAGAGAGAAAATCTGAGTTCCTCGGAACGAGCTTGAAAGAGATCAAAGATAGTGTCACCTGTTGCCTCCTCCACAATATTTAGATCATGAGCCTGGATTCCCGTTCTAGCTCATCTGCAGCCCGCTCACAATACTCTACACAGCAATTTCACTGCATGGTTTCCAGCTGTGATAAAGGGGGAATTTTTGATCCCTGAAATGAGTTGTAGGAACAATCTATTGTGGTGTTCTAGGACAAAAAAAATAGATTCTCTCTATACACGAGGACCTTACATGAGCATACACAGAGTAGAAATATCCTCTGAATTTAGATGTTAGAATATTTGTCAAGCTGGCTAAGCTCACGGTTAAATCTGTCATCTCCTTCAGGCCTGTCAGTCTCAGTGAACCTCACTGGGCTTCATATTGATTTCTTGCTGCAGTTTATTCTGTTACTGTTCTACCAGTAATCACACAGCTCTGTTTTCTTAGTCTGGGAAGTGTAACCTTGGGAACAGTCTGTGGCTTGTTGGCGGCACTTTCATTGCTGTTATATGAATGATGTTATAGCCTACAATGCAATGGAGAGCCATGAATCCAGACGCATGCTGCATCTAGTAATATTATATACTATCAGGACCTGAGCCATGAATCATAAATATGGATAACTGGGCACACAAAATTCATTAAACCCTTCCATGCTATGGTCACAATGCTCCCAAATAAACATCTTTTTAGAACCACTTCTGTAGATATACTGTATATACTGTGGGACAATAATTATTAGATCCCCTGCAGATTTTTTGAGTTTGCCCACTTACAAAGAAATGAGGGGTCTGTAATTTTTATCATAAGTGTAATTTAAATTTGCAGAGACAGAATATCAACCTAAAATACAGAAAAAAAACACATGATAAAAATGTTCTAAATTGAGTTGCAGATCAGTGAGTAAAATAAGTATCTGATCCCCAAGCAAAACATGGCTTAGTACTTGGTGGATAAACCATTGCTGGCAAGCTCAGAGGTCAGACGTTTCTTGCAGTTGGTTACCAGGTCTCCACACATCTCAGGTGCGTTTTTGGTTCACTCTTCTTTACAACTCCTCCTGTGTGGTTCTGGACTGATCCCCCCCCCTTTTCTTTTGATCATCCTTACCCCAAGAGGCAAAATCTTGTATGGAGCTTCAGACCAAGGGTGATTGATGGTTATTTTGTAATCGCTCCAACAGTTGTCTCCGTCTCACCAAGCTTCTTGCTGATGGTCTTGTAGCCCATTCCAGCCTTCTGCAGGTCTACAATCTTGTCCCTGACATCCTTTGACAGCTCTATGGTCTTGCCCATGATGTTGAAGTGTGAATGGAAGAAAGATTCTGTGGACAGGTGTCTCTTATACACATAATGAGTTGTCGTTAGGGGCACCTTCTTAAATTCACAGGACTAATCTGTGTACCACATAAGTACATACTGTAGCCAGTCCTGTGGGAGCCAGAATTATCGTTGATTGGTAGGGGATAAAATACTACTTTTACTCACTGAACTGCAACTCAATTTATAACAATTGTATCATGTGTTTTTTTTTTTCTGGATTTAGGTTGATATTCTGTCTCTGCAAATTTAAATTACACCTATGATAAAAATTACAGACTCCTCATTTCTTTGTAAGTGGGCAAAAAATCTGCAGGTTATATAATAATTTCCCCCACTGTTTAGCAAGCTATAAAAGAAAAAAAAAAACAGTGCTAAAAATTTATCAATTACACATATCAAATGACCCTCAAAGTTCAGTGAACTACTAAATAGTTTCAAAATCACTCAAAAATCCATTATCAATAAGTAATGAAAACAGGAACAGTCTAATATGAATCAATGTGAAAACATGAAAAGTCCAAAGGTGTGATATTCAAAGTTTTCCTCTACCATGTTTCTCTTCAAAAATCAGTCCGAAATTTCAGCAAAGTGCTCCCTCCACCACACTCAGGGAATGCACTCACCAAACATATATTCATATCCTGCAACAGATTAGGCAAGAAATTAAATCAGTTTCCACTGCTCTTTCCACCTTCACTCCACCAATTCCTCAGATGGACATAGATGGCAAAAGAAAAAAAAACTCCAATAGTATAGTATCATCCAGACAATTTTTAATAATAACACATTAATTGGTATATATGTGTATTTTAAGTGTTATTAATAAAAAAATTGTCTGGATGATACTACACTGCAGGATAGGCATATATATATGTTTGGTAAATGCATTGCCTGAGTGTGGTGGAGGGAGCACTTTGGTGAAATGTTGGAGTACCTTTTGAAGATACACATGGTGGAGGAAAACTTCAGACATCACACCTTTTTGATTTTCATGTTTTCACATTGATCCATATTGGACTGTTCATGTTTTCATAATAGATTTTTGCACTATTTATGATATATGTATTTGATACCATTGTTAGTGCTGTATTTTTTTGTTTTTAGGCACACAAAATATTGTGTAGAAAATTATTAAAAAGCAGCTCCAGGCAAAAATACGAGGACCGAAAGTAATGCAAAAGTGGACAAACGTATTATTTTTTTTTTATTAACTTGCATAGCTTGTTCAAATGTCACATGTTGGTAGAGTAACTCTTCCTATATAGTAACCTTCTTTTCTTCCTCTTTTTCATTGCAGGTAAATAATGTATTCCAAACAGAAGCAATGTGCCATCATTGAGTTCTTGATGAAGAAGGGGTGCAGGCTGTCAACATCCACAGAATGTTTACGGAGATGACGTCATTGACAAAAGCAATGTCTCATCATGGGTGGCTCTCGCAATGTCTCATCATGGGTGGCTCTCGTCAATAGTGTCATTGTCATGAATATTCTTTAGCCTTCTGTGGATGTTAGACAGCTTGCACCCCTCCTTTGGCCGGGACTCTGTTGCTTGGAATACATTATTTACCTACTACCAAAAAGAAGAAGAAATACTATAGAGGAAGAGTTAATCTACCAACATGTGAAATTTGAACAACCTATGTAAGGGTCCATGCACACGGGACAGACTCTGCCTGCGATCCGCTTGCTCAGCCGCTTGCTCAGTAGACACAGACACAGCCCGCTCTCCTCTATGCATGCTCAGATGTAAACAGACCGCCTGTCCTTTTTTCTAGAAGTAACAGGAGGCTCGGAACATTGGTGTGAAAATGCCTAAGTTAATAAAAAAAGTTTTGTCCGCCTTTGCGTTACTTTCGTTGCAGTCCTCGAAGAACCATGGACTTCTTAGGCAATCCTTGTGACGTTGTAGCCGAGGTTCAGAATGTCCTCTTAGTTCGCTGTAAAGAAAACCATAATACAAAATCCTATGTCATGACTTCTAAATCTGCATCTAAAGTCACAAAATAGTTTTTGATAGTGGGGATGTTTTAAACCTGTTTTTTTTTTTTTTTACTGCTCTCTGTCCCTGCTGAAGAGATTCGCCCTCTCTATTTGTCTTGATGACCACTGTCCATGGGACAGAAAGTGATGAGAATTCTGAAATGTTACACTTGCCACTGGAACAGTTGGGGGGAATCTTCAGACACAACTTTTCTGAGACAGCTGTCTGAAATTGGATTTCCACACATTGGAGAAATACCATCTTATTTCCTGTTGTGTCAATGAGATGGGAAGTGATGGGAAACCTTCCCACTGGGGGACAGATTCCCCCCCCCCCTCCAGTCCAGGCACACTCAGCAGGCAGGCCTCCAATCTATCTCCAGGTCATGTGCTCTGGCACCCTTTAATATGCCCCCCTTTATATTGGCAGTGGATGCTCTGGGAGGGGGCATGTTGGAGCTCTAGCTTGTAGTGAAAACCACCTAGTTAGTGTCCATGAGTTCAGACTCTCCCACACCACAGGGATTTACTTTTCAATTTTAGATGAGTATGATTTTTAACACAGGTCAAGTTTAAAAGTAATTTACAAAACAAATTTTATTAAAACAAAGTTCTGATTTTATTTTAATTTCTTCCTTGATGAGATGATTAAATGAGACTTAAGAAGATTACAAACTAGCAGTAGGGTGTACATTGTGCCCCAAACAGTCCATAGGTCCAGATAGTGACATTGTTTAGCCGTTCAGAAATGTTCTGCTTTTATGGTAATACAGTCCGTGGGCCAAGAATAGAGGGTGCCAGGCATTCCTTTTTATTGCAGTATTACTGGAGCTAGTCCATGGCACACATTGTAGGCACCGGACACTTTACAAAGTAACCAAGAAAACGAGATTACCGTGGGAAAAATGTAGCAGCTTATATATTCTTGTCTCCCTAATCAAGTGTTTTAAATTATCAGAGTATTTGAGCACAGATGGTGAATTCTTCTCCTTCCAACAGTTACATAAACACATGGAGGGCTTTGTGTCCCTATGTTCAATCTAAAAGAAAGGACAACTTTTTTGTTCTTCATAACGGGCAATCAGGTACGACTTTCTATCCAGCGCCATCAGGCCTTGTTTACACTTGCGGTTAGGGGGGGGGTGATAAAAACATGGGGATTTTTTTTACTGTTCTCCCCAACCATGTCCTCCCCTTAAAGCAGAACTATGCTGCATTTAAACACCACAAACCAAAAATGCTATCTTATTCATTTTTAATATCCAGAGCAAACCCCCTCCCCATCATCAATGTCTCCATGCTTTATCCTGATGAGAAATCACTCTCGAAAAACACCCCCCTAGCATTTCTGGCTGTGACCATCTTAAGTAAGGGCAGATGATTCATGTAGCATTTACTTCCCTCGAATCCCTCTGCCTTTTGCTCAGGCATGCATGCAGACCGAAGGGTGTGCTTAGCTGAGAAACCCCTCCCCACCTGAAGACTCCTGTGATGCATTACATCATTTGCCCAGGCATGAAAACCAGGATGTACTGTAACTGAAGAAATTTAAAAAAAAGTTTTAAAAACAGTCAATATGATATACTTTCCTATCTATTTACTAAGGCTAGCAGCATTTGGATAAAAAATAATCAATGTTGATTCAGAGAGGGAAATTCCACTTTAGGCTGCAAAGCAGCAGATGGGGGTGTACATGTGCAGCTAAAACTGGATGGGACCGTGGCACAGTCCGCCTTCAACTGCGTATAATGTCTGTGGTTGCAGCGTGGCTTTTTACGGGCTGAAACAGGAGGAGATGAGGAAACATAATGCCACGACACTGCCTGCCAAACATTCTGAAAAATGATCCACTGTGGATCTTTCTGCAGAGGGCAAAAACAAGTGTAAGCGAACCCTTAAAGTTTAGTAAATGGCAGTGTCCTTGATTTTTATTAGAGTTAAATTCTTATATTGTTTTGGACTTTGAATTTAATATATTTGAAGAAATGTATGTAAATATATATTATAACCCGGTTGAATGTTTATTGATGTTGTAGTGGACCTGGGGAGCTAAAACTGAACAGAAGTTGGGAAGGAATTGGGTGGGGGGGTATACATAAATAAGAAAAGTGTTATGGGTAAGAGGGGGAGCCAGAGGCACCACATTCCTGTATAGTACATAAGAAAACAAAGAAAATTCTTGGGATTTTCAAGGTACCAAATATCAACAATACACGGTTTGTTAAAACATGATAACAATTTTATTTAGTACTTCCAGAAAATGTAAAAACACTTTTAAAATAATCTAAAAGGTTTAGACAACATAGTTTATATAATGCTATAGAAAGTTGCCACAAGTATGTTGCTTGAAGCAACTCGACATGTTTCGCCTTTTATATGGCTTCCTCAGTATTACAACATACAGGTTGCATCAAATATAATCTAAATAGAAAAATGCAAGAAAACACATTGCTAGAAAATTACAAAATCATTAAGTTGGCCATACACCATACAATCTTCTTATTCAATTTTATTTAGATTCAACTATGTGGTACAAGGGCCTGCCCGATTGGATACAAATTAAAAGTGTTTACATTTGACCTTCTATTATATGTTTTGGTAAATCTGAATGAAAGTTGTGCAAGAAAATTGTATAATGTATGGCCAGCCTTACTGGAGTGTGATGATGGGCATCTCACCAGCCAGTTATATACAAATATGCAGAAAGTGCAGATAGCGCAAATAAAAAAAATAACTTACTCCATATAATTGCAACACCCCACGATGGCGTCCAGGTAATATAGGAGAGCCACAGGATGGGCACACAGGATAGCGCCAATGTATATACTCTTAATATATATAAAAATGTATATAATATATTTAAAGAGGAACTGTAGTCTGCTCACGTAATTTGTAAACATCTTTCCATTCTGAAGCTTCTCTCCTACCTCTTTGCATATTATTTTATATATATTGTGATTCTGTACTTGCCAAATATGCTGCAGAAATCTCCCTCCACTAAGTCTGGCTGCAGCCATTTTTAACTGTGGGCAGCTTAAGCTGCTGCCTGTTCACTTCATGTATTTACATAGACACACAGAGACATATTGCAGCTCCCTGAGCCAGGCAAAGCCCCAACTGACCCCCGGACATCAGAATACCTGAACAGCAGCTGCATCTGATGGTAAGTGCTTGGGGTTCACTTTTTAGCCTCTAAATTTAGCATCAGGTTGAGTGATCCCAAAGCACTGACCACAGATCACTGTTAAAAAGGTCTTACTTGTAGGTCTTACTTACTGTAGATTGTAGAGTACATTGTGTAATGATGAATATTGTTATCATTTTTTTTTTTTCTGCTGTAGTGAAAAGAAAAAAAAGTTCAAAAGCTGAGCCACCAAAAAGTACAGTAACGAAAGTAACAGGAAAGAAGATCACCAAAATAATTGGTCTAGGGAAGAAGAAGCCTAGTACAGATGAGCAGACGTCATCGGCGGAAGAGGACGTCCCAACTTGTGGTGAGTCCTTCGATAAGAAGTCAGAATTGAAATTCTCTTTTATGGTTCATTACATTACGCATAGGAAAGTTCCATATGAATGTTCCAATTGACTAACTTAAAAAACATTGCATCCTACAATTATATTTTCACCCTAGATCCCTACCTTACCCCTTTAAACTTTCCTGTACTTTGAGAGGACCCTTAGCTTATTCTTTGATGGACCACTACATGAAGTTTCTTACAAACATATGGACACAAAAGTAACTTGGTATCCTGAATGGCATATTGCCTCTCAATGATCTTAAAAGTAAAGTTCTGGAATTAAAAAGATAAAATAAATCTATACTCACCTAGGTGGATGCAACATCACTCTGATGCTGCATCTGGCTCCCTCTGCTTCTAAAAAGGAGAACTGATCGATCAAAGACTGCTGATCGCTCATTTATCTTCGTTGAGCAGAGAGTTGGTGACTGCTAGTCACCACTCTGTGCTCTGCTCCCTCCACCATCACCCCACCCCCACCCCAGGGAGGCAGGTCGCTAAGAGGCTGAGCCAACTTGTGGATCCAGGCATCTGGGTGGATCCTGACATTAAACTTTGATCTCTCCAGAGTCTGGACCAGCTTGAAGTGCACTCCTGTGACATACAGGAGATGTAGGGCCAAAAGAGCATTCGCCTTACTTAAGAAACAGGCAACAGAATATTTTAGTTTTTTTCCCTGTACAAATTTAGAGTATATATACCGGTAACTCAAATCCTTAAAATCCATTTTAAGCTTGAAATCTGTAGCTTTCATTAAACCACTTGATTATCCTGCCTTGAAGGCCATTGTTTAGGCATTTTTATAGGTTGATAAAACTCTGTCCGTGTCTTCCAACTGTGCCCCTGCAATATCGCACACTGTCCCAATGATGACTACAAGCCTCCATGATGTGTGCATTGTATAGGCATGGTCCATTATTGCCGGGTAACCCGTACTGAGAAATAGTGTAGAGTTAGAGTGCTTGCATGTAGACAAGAAGTGACTGCAAAGAAGCTGATATGCAATAAAGTGTAAAAAAAAAATATTTCACTTCCAAACCAGGTGTTTTCTGGGACTTTTTGTTTACATGTAACACAGTATTTCTTGCTAGAAAAAACATTATATATATATATATATATTTTTTTTTTTTTAAAGCCGAGGCCCTAGAGCATAAATTGGTGGGTTTTGCAATTTTTTTTATGTCACACCGTATTTGCGCAGTGGTTTTTCAAACTCCTGTGACAGGTACTCTTTATGAAGAGATCTGTGGTCTATAAGACTCCAAATCCCTCCTCCGCCCTTAAAAGCATTCAAAACACTAAGATCTGTGTTTTCGAATGCTTTTGATTTTTTAAAATGGCACCATTAACATCCGAGTAAACCGCAAGTGATGTCATATCCTCACTTATGGGGTACCATAGAGGAGAGCCAATCGAAACTGAATAAGGCTTTGTTCAGCTTTCCGACCAGCCAGCGGACGTATCCTCTGGTCGCTTGGGTCTCCCGGTGGGACAGGAGAGCCTGAGCAAGCTGTAGAAGGTGGCAGAGAGTGTGGGGGGAGGGGATGTCCTGCTACTTTTAAAATCAATCCAGTGGCTAGTTAGCTGCTGGGTTTTTTTAACAAGAGAGATGGCCGCTGGCTCTAAAAAGTTGTACTAGGATGATGCCTGTCGCTGTTCCAGAAGTTGTTAAAACTAAATGTCAGGTATTTATGATGCACAATACTGTAGCATTTTTATATTACTATATTTAGTGTTAAAAGCAATAGGCTGTATTTTGGGGGACCGGGTACCCAGTTTTGACGGGCACCCAGCCACCATTTCCTCCCCTGGTGCCGAGGCCTCAGAAGGAAGTTCACCTCTCCCTCCTCCCTCCCTGCAATCTTCTGGGAAGAAGAAGATTGCACGGCCATTTACAACGCTCAGCGCTGCTCGCGCATGCGCAGTGTGTGCCCGCCTGTGAAGCCACAGTCGGGCGCCCACAGTTACAATGCCGGCGCCGCGGAGAGGAGGGGGAGAGGAGCGAGGCTTTGTATGCCTGCATCGCTGGACCGCGGGACAGGTGAGTGTCTGTTTATTAAAAGTTAGCAGCTACACTTTTTGTACCTGCTGACTTTTAAAAGAGTGGAACGCCGCTTTAAGAGAAAAAAAAAAAGATTTTGTATGAACCAGAGCTCCTTTGTATCATCATCCTAGTGTCCTATGTGTGCCTATTGCTATGTGCCCAGCAAACACTATGGGCACCTCTTATATGATAAGGGAACAGAGCTCTGATTCTTGAAAATTTTAGTCCAGCCCACAGCTTTTTTTTTCCAAAATAGATCTGCAGAAGTTTCCAAATACTGCCTAGACATTCAGACTATAATCCAGATATAAATACCTGTCTTCTAAATATGGTAACAAAGGTAGTTGTCTGTTTTTATGTAATAAATTCTGTTGTTTCATACTAGGATATCTAAATGTTCTAAGCAACAACCGCTGGAGAGAACGATGGTGTCGGGTGAAGGACCACAAACTCATCTTTCACAAGGACCGGACTGACCTAAAAACACACATAGTCTCCATACCTCTTCGAGGGTGCGAAGTCAACACCGGCCTTGACTCTAAACATCCACTGACATTCCGACTACTGCGGAATGGACAAGAGGTGGCCGTGGTGGAGGTGAGCACCTCCATGATTAAACAACAAGGGGGGCAGGCGCATAAGTGTGATCAAAGATACCCATAAATGGAGGATAATAGATTTTGACCGCTGCTCCTAAAGGCAAGAGACCAAATAAGATAGGGAGATTCAACACAAGGAGCGCTGTTTCGGTGGATTGGTTAAACAAGGAATACAATTAAAAGTTTCAATCTTTAATTGCAAAGGTATCAATTCATATAACAAACAAATGTAAGGTGTTATGCAGTGGAAAGGGAAAGTGTCCTGTGAGCACCATGACTCACGGCTAACGTGGTGTCCTCCGCAGAGCCAGAAGGGATGGATGGCTGTCGCATACCCTTGTGCTGTGTGGGAGGGATGGTGAACCTAGAGGGTGCAGGCTGTGCTGCCGGTTGTCAGACAGTGGCAGATGGAGGAAGGCTGCGGGAAGTTCTGGAGCTCCTGGATGGAGGCTGGGACCCCAGGAGGATCACGCTCTACTCCTGATGGTCAGGGAGATGATGCAGGGCTGATCGGTCCTCTTCAAGGGGGCGACAGGAGCAGACAGAAGAGCTTGCTTTTGGGTCCGTGTACACGAAAGGCAGCGGCAATCACAGGCAGGCTCTGGAGAGTGGATGGCGTGGGAAGGTGCCAGAGCTCAGTCAAGGACTACGTTTCGGGGATTAACCCCTTTGTCAGGTCATGTGATCTGAGCCGGCAAGTGGTAGGGATATAGGGATATAAATACCAATACTAGGAGGTGGGACTAGGAGGTGCTCCCACACACATTACCCTCTGTATATGCAATAAAAAGACAATTAAAAGCATTTCTAACTAACTGTAAAAATCATTATGAGATGCTATTGCATAACAGAAGGGAAATGCAATTACTGTAAATTCAGATTATTATTATTATTATTTTTATTATTATTCACGATTTATATAGCGCCAACAGTTTACGCAGCGCTTTACAATGTATAGGGGGGAACAACACAATTACAGTACAATACAAAAGGTACAGGAGGGCCCTGCTCGTAGAGCTTACATCCTAAAGGGAGGGGGTGGTGGTACAAAAGGTAATAGCTACAGAGAATGATTTGATGGGGGTGGCTCGGGGACAGTTAGGTGGGTGTGGGATAGGCTTTTTTTCAAATTCAAATTTCAAATCATTTATTCATGAAGAAGTTATATACAGTAATATATACAGTAAAACCCTGGATTGCGAGCATAATTTGTTCCAGAAACATGCTTGTAATCCAAAACACTTGTATATCAAAGCAAATTTCCCCATAAGAAATAATGGAAACTCTAATGATTTGTTCCAGTTTATAGTCCATATAAAAACATTATAGCAATGTGATAGGTTGTATAACCATAAAATGTCCATCCACAAATGGAAGCCCCCACAAGGGGATTAGAAGCAAAATCCAGTAGGAGCCACAGAGTATAAAAGAGAAGAGAGGCGCCTCTAAGTGTAGCAATATGGTTACATTTAATGAAGGTGCAACATTTAGCAAATCACATGGTTGATGATTAAAAGAGACCTATCTAAGTATGCAGGAATCCGGGGTAAAGCTATCCACATAGACCATACTCCACGCTGCCAGCTCTCACCGCTGCCAGACTGCAATTGTGACCGGGAAGACTCCCCTGCAGTAGAGCGATCTGAAAACGAGGCTTGAATCGCTTGTGGAGCGCAGAGTGGAAGGGATTGACGTTGATGGTGGTGTGGAGAGCGGTCTATGTGGACAGCTTTACCCCGGATGCCTGCATACTTAGATGTGCCTCTTTTAATCGTCAACCATGTGAGTTGCTAAATGTTGTAACTTCAATAAATGTAACCATATTGCTACACTAAGGCCGCGTACACACGCGGGGACTGTTCGCCCAACTTTGTCCGCTGAACAGTGTTTCGGCGGACAGTCTGCCCGTGTGTGGGCTTTCAGCGGACAGTTTCAGCGAACAGTCTGCTGAACAAAGTTTTTTGGAAATTCCGAAAAACTGTCCGCTGAAACTTGGTTTCAGCGAACAGTCCCCTCGTGTGTAGGCTTGTTCGTCAAACTAAGTTCCGCGCATGCTCAGAAAGGATTTACACGCCGAAAGTTATAATGCAGTGTATAGGACGTCGTATTTTTCGTCCCGTCGTACGTGCCGTTCACGTCATCGCGCACGGTTTCAGCAAACTGTTCGTACGTCGTGTGTGGCCATGTCCGTCCATGCTAATTTTGAGCGGACTGTTTGCCGAAACTGTTTGACGGACAAAGTTGGGCGAACAGTCCCCGCGTGTGTACGCGGCCTTAGAGGTGCCTCTCTTCTCTTTTTAGGCTCCATGCACACTGGAGCTCATAAACTGCAGTTTATTGGAGTTTGGGCGTTTTTTTTAAAAGCCCATAAACTCCACTCTATGTTAGCCTATGTGTCCATGCACACATGGACGTTTTTCAGCTTTAATGAGCAGTAGAGTTTATGGGCTTTTTTCTGAACGCCAGAAATTTGCGTTCAAAGTGCCGTTTTTCACCGCCAAAAAACGACAAACGCTTATAAACGCTCATAAATGCGCGTTAATTAGTGTTCGGCATTCTATTTTTTCAATGCATTGTGGGAGTTTGGAATGTACTGTGGGATTTTTGGAGTGTCCTCTGTGTATTTTTATTGAAAACACCCATAAACGCTAACGCTAATAAACACTCATAAACGCTCATAAACGCTAGTACAAAACGCTGTTAAAAGCAAGTTTTTCAACCAGCGTTTTCTGCCAGCAATCTGGCGTCCAGAAAAAGCTTTTTTGAGCTTCAGTGTGCATGGAGCCTTATACTCAGTTGCGACATGACTCTAATTGTATATCAAGATATCGCTTGTATATCAAGTCACAATTAATTAAAAAAGTTTCCTTGTCTTGCAAAACACTCTCAAACCAAGGTTTTACTGTATTGTATAACTACCTAAAAACATAAAAATTTTATAACAGGCAATGAAACTAAAAACAACATAACAACAGTACCACAAACATTCAAATGACACAATGGATGACAATGTGTGACGGAATCCTAGCAATCATATTCAATAACTTGAAAGTAGATCAGGCTTTCATTCCATGACTATATGGGTGTCTAGCTCCTCATTCAAGCCATGAGGAGAGAGAGAATGAAGTTTGTAAATCCACATGTTGAAGGGTGCTTCTAGTTTAAATGAATTTCCAGTAGCATTATGTAATAATGCTCAAAGCCTTTGTCATCCCCATTATGTAAAAAAGAATAGAACAAGCTTTGTGAATTAATCCAAAAAAACATCCAACAAGCTTTTTAATTTTTTACTGTCACTATTTTTGTGAGATTTTGTACACAAGAAAATTTGAGCACATTGTTCCCTCCATTATAAAGGCAATGGGCCTTAATACCCGAGCTATCAGTACCCAGGGTTCCCGCTGACATCATTCTACAACCCTTCAATGAGGTCAGCTCCTCCAGGGTTGTTCTCTGTCTGATGGAGTTGAGTTGAGATACCTCTGAGACAAGAAGTGTGATATTCAACAGCAGATTTTGTGCTAGGAAAGTCTACCTGCTAAATAAACTATGAGGTCGATTTACTAAAGGCAAATAGATTTTTCACAGTGTAAGGGAATTTGCACCAGAGGTTAGTGAATATGGCAACAACTCACTTTGTAAAGAATACCCAACCACATGCATGGAAATAAAATAAAAAAATAGCATTTTTGCTTGCATAGAAGCAGAACTTCATCTTGTTTACCAAACTCTGGGAAGAATTTCTTTGCAAAAAGTTATCTCCCCTGCAAAATGAACAGCCTATTTGCCTTTAGTAAATCAAGCCCTATATGTCCAAAACTGGCCGTCACAACAAGCATCTGAAAAAGTGTGGAAACTGCAATGCCTACTAGTAGGAGCTCTGGCATCTCTAGCATTTACTAGAAGGATTGGCGTGGTTATCTACACTTGTCTGCTTTGAATTTCTTGGCAGGGTTTAGTCATGTACATATATTTGGCTTGGCATGCTTTTTTCTTTACACCTGGACTGCTTTTACTCTTTGGATTTGAAAACCTGAGTACCCCATGGTTTTACAGTGGAGAAGTGCCAAAGGGGAAATGCAAAATTTTGCCATTAAAGAAACGGGAACAATTTATAGTTTTTTTTTTCTAAAGGACAGACTAGAGACGTCTAAAGGCTTTTGTGTGAGATACAATAATCCCAGATTACTTTTGTAGGAGCATCATTTTTTGGTTTTTAACTGTAGTGCTGAATGAGATACAGATTATAAAAAAAATTCCTTTGTTACTGAACAATAATTGTTGTATACTGTATGTGTTATACACTTTTGTGTCCATCCGCTTATTTTTTGTAGGCGACTTCTTCAGAAGACATGGGTCGTTGGATAGGAATATTATTGGCTGAAACAGGTTCTTCTACTGACCCTGGAGCCCTGCACTATGACTACATTGATGTGGACACCACTGCCAATGTCATACAAACTGCTAAGCAGTCTTTCTGGTAAGTTGATGTATTACATGGTAAAGGTACCCCCATAGATGTGAGATGATCACCCAGTTCGGGCCCTCTAAGCCAGGTCAGGCAATAATCATTAGGAATCTATATCTGAATAAGTAACTACAGTCATCTTCACTGTTTCTGACAGGTCATGTTTTCCTCCACTGATAAACTTGCACCGATTTACATAAGCCTACTCTGAGCCTTGCACATGATGTTACAACAATATTCTGTATGTTGGTCCTTTGGAATAAGAATTCATATAAATCAGAGGTTCTTTACCCCTTTATGACAAGGCCATTTTTTGCTATTTAGCACTGCGCTACTTTTACTGGTAATTGCGCGGTCATGCGATACTGTACCAAAACAAAATGTATATCGCAAATGGGGGTTTTATTTTGGTGGTATTTTGATCACCACTGGGTTTTTTATTTTTTGCAATATAAAACAAAAACGCTGGAAAAAAAAAACTGTGTCTATCAAGAATTGGTGCCAAAAAGGTACCAAATCGTTGATCATAAACTCGTAAAAATCATGTCTGCGTCTTCCACATCTTCACAAATGGTTGTTGAGCTCTTTGAAGTGCAAAATGTGCTGATTCCGTTTTCTGTTTAGGGATTCAGTTGGCCATGCAGCATGGCTATCCAAGGGTCCTTACATAAAATCAGAAAATCGTAAAAAAACAAAGCCCCTCGGAATGAGTCAGTTTTTGGCATTTCCTCCAAATATGTAACATGCGAACCTCAGCACTACACCCTTGAAGACATTCATCCAAATATCCAAGATTTATTTGTGCTTATGAGGAATCTAAACACCATATTATCATAGCCGCCTCTTATACTGGTTGAAGACTGTACGGAGCATATTGATAGACTGACCAAACATTATAAAATCTTCTGGACTTCCAGCCCATACATTCTGATTGGGTCCTTGTTGTTGCTGCCTCTGCACAGTTTTTGTAGGTGGACTAATGTTCTTTGTATATACAGTTCACCCATTCTGTGTTCATACACCTAAAAAGAGGGGTAATGACTATTTAATCGTCTCTGCCACCAGATTTGGCATGCCGTTTACGACTATGGTATATGGTAATTGTGGTTATAATATTGTTAGCTGGTTGGAGGAGAGAGTGGGCCTAGGACAACGGGAAGTATAAGTCCAGCCATATTTATGATGCAGTGTTGGGATATGTAGAAAGTGGGGCTACTTTTTACACAAGGAACCCCCATGAAGACCTGATTTTCTTGTATGCACTCCAACAGTTTTACGATATCGCCAGCAGTTAATGCAGCTTTGTGTTGGTGCCCATGTCAGGTTTAACATTATGGGTTCATAGCACGCACAGCCTTGGTTGCATTGTGGGCATTATCCCCGGTCAGTTTTAATATGCTAAGGAGGGAGAAGTGCCACAGTAGGGATTCCGATTCCTGCATGTATACCTGGCACAGCTATTATAAACCATAATGGGCTGTTTTTTCGCTCACACTATAAATGGTTATGTAATCTCATCATTTTGGAGCAGAAAGTGTATTATACTTAGACCCCTTTCACACCAGACCAGACAGATTTTTAGCGGCGTTTTACCGCTCAATTTGCGTCGGATTTGTGGCGCATTTCGGCTGCTAGCGGGGCGCTTTTACCCCCCGCTAGCGGCCACGAAAGGGTTAAAACCGCCGGCAATACGCCACAATAGCGGCGTTTTGCCGGCGGTAATACAGCGCTGCCCCATTGATTTCAATGGGGAGCAGCGGTGGAGGAGTGGTAAACACACCGCTCCAAAGAAGCTGCTGGCAGGACTTTTTTCTGACATCCTGCCAGCGCACCGCTGTAGTGTGAAAGCCCTCGGTGCAGCTTCTTTAGGGCGGATTGCAGGCGCTATTTCTAACGCTATAGCGCCTGCAAAACGCCCTGGTGTGAAAGGGGTGTTAATGTTCTCCATCCTATGATAAGTAGGTGGATACATGCACATGCCCCCCCCCAATAGCTCCCATAAGTAACTGCATCTGTTTGCATGTACTCGATCATAGAGTGATTACCTGTGGTTGATTGTCCCTGGATGCAGACAGTCTGTGTTTCGGGCTGATCACTTGCAGGTAATCTCTCCATGAGCAATTAAATGTGAGCAGCTGCAATTAGCAGCAGGAGCTGTCAGCCTTCTATTGATTTCAGTGGGGCTGCCTCCAGCATCTAATTATCGAGACTTGCTTTTCTTTTGCAGAGACCTACTATTGGACTCCGTTCACATCTAGGTGTTGCTATTTTACAGGTTTTTATAGGGCATTTTTTCGGGCATACTACCAACCCGCGCAGATGGATAGCTTGTGTAATTAGATCAAATAGGAGCAGCACATTATAAAGAAAGTAAATGTGAAATAATTAATTGAATTAATTAATTAAAACCACTCTCTATAAAAAAGTGCAAGTGCAAGAAAGTGCTTGTATGCTAATATTACATAAACCGTAAACACAGCAGTTTATAAATAATATACGGTATCTCGTGTAAACTCCTTAGCTTTGGAGCTAATAATATGAGTGAAAACAGAGGCTAATACTGCATAAACCACAAACACAACAAATATGGTGTGTAAGCTTCTCAACTTTAGAGTCCCAATTGTGGAATCAACAAAAAAAACATAAAGCAAAACAGTGAAAAAATCAAAAAGCAAGGTCCATAAAGACATGGATGAGTGAGTTTAGGGTGGAGGAAATTGACTGGCCTGCACAGAGTCCTGATCTCAACCTGATAGAACACTGTTGGGATGAATGAGAGCGGAGACTGCGAGCCAGGCCTTCTCATCCACATCAGTGCCTGACCTCACAAATGCGCTTCTGGAAGAATGGTCAAACATTCCCATAGACACACTCCTAAACCTTGTGGACAGCCTTCCCAGAAGAGTTGAAGCTGTTATAGCTGCAAAGGGTGGGCCAACTCAATATTGAACCCTACAGACTAAGACTGGGAGACCAATAAAGTTCATGTGCGTATAAAGGCAGGTGTCACAATACTTTTGGTGATGTAGTGTATGTCACAGGATGGGGTGGATAAATTACAGGACTATGTGCGTTTTTGCGAATCTTTTTCAAGGCAAAACCGTACGTATGTAGGTGTTTCAATTGGGTATTTAGTGGTTTGGCAACAGTTCACCTCTTAACTGGAAGTTACTTACTAAAGCAGGGTTTAATGGGTTATGGTAGAAATTGTAATGTCGAGTTTGATTAAATTAAAAGTGATATGTTTATACATAAAGACTTTAGTTTAATTTTTTCTGTTTTATTTAATTTGCTTTATATGTAGAGACCTGCATTAAACCACATGTTGGCTTAATTTTTGCGTCTGTTTCCTGTAGTCTTATTTCAAGAAAATTAAGTCAATAGACATATAATCTTCCTTCCACTAAAATGCTATTCTCCCTAATATTCATAAAAACTGGCTCTTATGCACACTGCCATCCTGTGGAGAACATGTAAACTGCAGGCCAAACAGAGCCTCTTGTCATTGTGGCTAAGATCGAATGTAGTATCTGTTCTTTTCAGTTTTTGGTAGTAAGAATACTGACATCCTGTGTAGACAGGGGGTGTTGGTTAGTATTTTCCTGATGTAATAAGGTGGGAATGGTGGGAGGGATCTTTTTTTTTTTTTTTTTTTTCTTCCTGGGTTTAATCTGGCCTAGTTTACCAGGCTTGTCCCTGGTTGAATGCAGGGCTCTCCCTAAGTTTTAATGCCTTCTTGATCACATCACTTTTATGCTTTTCTTGCACTACGCCTTTTAGCTAGCTGGAGCAATTTTTTTTTTATATTGGCCTAGAAGGCTCGCCATGGCTTTCGGGTCCTTTGCCTCTTTCCTTCCAGAGGGGTCTGTCTTTGTGGGAGAGCTCCTAACCAAGTACTTAGAGGACCGGCTTCAGGTGGTCCCTAAGGTGTGGGGTTGACCTGGCTTCAGCCTAGGTAGACCATGGTGTGCCTTGCCTCTGTCAGGAGCCTTGCGACCCAGGAGGTTCAGGGTTAGAAGCCTTTCTCTTTGGAGGTTTGAGCTTTCTGTACCCTCTGTGCACTTTTTGTGTATGATGTGATTTCCCGGGCTTTTTTTTTTTGCATTACAATCTGATTATTTGTTCTATGTACAATCTAATTAAGGTAAACTGGAGTTCTACTGTCACAAACAGTGACAGTGGTGGCACAGTGGTGTAGTGGGTAGCACTCTCGCCTAGCCGTAAAAAGGGTCACTGGTTTGAATCCCAACCACGACACTACCTGCCTGTAGTTTGCATGTTCTCCCTGTGCCCGCGTGGGTTTCCTCCGGGTACTTCAGTTTCCTCCCACACTCCAAAGACATGCAGGTAGGTTAATTGGCTTCTGTCCAAAATTTGCCCTAGTATATGAATGGGGACCTTGGATTGTGGGCTCCTTGAGGTTAGGGACCAATGTGAGTGTGCAATGTACAGGGATGGGGACAATTGTAGACACTCACTCAGGTTGAACTGGATGGACTGGTGTCTTTATTCAACATTACTAACTATGTAACTGTAAGTAGTCAGGTTCTTTCTTGCCGAAGCAACATGCAGTGTCTCTTCTGCGGTAAAACACCTACCCGTCTGCTCGCTGTCTCCTCCGGCATGTAAACTTGTGTTGTGCTTGCGCAGCTCAGCTTACATTGCTGGCATGATTCTTGTGAGCCGGGATGACTGACTTCTGCACATGTGCTGGATTGACATCACCCTGCTCTGGCCAATGAGGATGGCCAAAAGACTAGCACCCAGAAGAAGATGCTAGCACTGGCAAAGGATAGGGGACCTTTGAAGAAAAGGTAAATTTGGTTCCGCTTAAGATTTTCCTACAATAATCTAGTGCAAGTCTACAGCTAATTCTTAAATTGTATCAGGTAGGATCTCGCACTATAAATAAAAGAGGAAATAAAGAGTAACGTGGCTAGCTTTACACAGTGTATTATTTATATCAGGTACTTGTATAGCAAGTATTTCACATATACAGTATATTGTACATTCACATCAGTCTCTACCCTCAAGGAGCTTACAATCTAATGTTCCTAACTCACATTCATACATACACATACTAGGGTCAGTTTAGAGAGGAGCCAATTAACCTTCCAGCATGTCTTTGGAATGTGGGAGGAAATAAGAGTACCCAGAGGAAACCCACACAGAGAGAACATGTAAACTCCAGGCATGTAGTGCTGTGGTTGGGATTTGAACCAACGACCTTAGTCCTGCCAGGCAGAGGTGCTAACCACTGTGCACGCCCAAAGCTGAACCCCTTTGTTACACACCTGTTTTCTTCCTCACGTAACTCTCTGTGGTACCTTTTTAAGGAGTGAAGACCGGTACTCCACCTCCTCTGCAGTCCAGCTCACCACCAATAGATGTAGGGATACCATAATGGATTATAATGAGCACTAGCACTTCTCATGTTGAAATTGTAGGATTTCGTACCCCAAAACTTTTCAAAACATTGATAAATCTCTGGGTCAGGGCAGTGGAAAAAAAGGGAAGAAGATGTTAACCACAAGTGTGCTGCTTTTGTAAGATCACATAATACCAAATCCTAGGCCTAGGAAAGACTTGTTTTTGAAGGCTGCTTATTTCAGGGTCCAAACCAGTGGTTTCCAACTCCTTTCCTCAGCACCAACTAACAGGCCAGGTTTTATGTATTACCTTGGGGAGATACAGACTGGAATACTGCAATCACTGAGCAGCAAATTATGTCACCTGTGATGTATTTCAGTTATCTTGCAAACCTGGCCTGTTAGTGGGTCCTCAGGACAGGACTCACTGGCTCATTCTGTTGTAGTCACCACAATAAAACTATGTGATGACACTAACTAAAGTATTCTTTTGTAAAGGTTCAGCTTTACTTTAAAGTGGAACTAAAGTCCCTATACTTACCTATAACACCCCAAAGTCCATGAGGGGTCCCTCGCCGGCGTAGCCATCTTCTTCCCGGGGTGGCGGCCTTCAGGCATCTTCTTCGGCTGGTGCAGGATGACATAACTTCTGTGCATACGCATGAGTCCATCATTCTGGCACACAGGGACCATGTCGACAATTGCTGCCCTTGGCCCCTGTTTTAACAACTTAATGTCTGGCAGGGACCCGCTTCTTGACCAGAACATTTCTCAAGCTTTGGAAATGTGACAGTGAATCAGGTTTTACAGAACCATGGGTTTTCTACCGGTGTCCTTCATTAAAAGACATTTGTTTTTATTTTATTTATTTTTTTCAATTTTTTATTGAAAGTTTTAGGTTTTTAATACAAATCACACATAAAAAAAAAAAAAAAAAAAACTGACAGAGGTCACCAAAAAGAGATCTAAGATAGAAAATTGTGAGCATAATCACATGCAGATACAGAATGCAAAGAACTTCCCCCACGTTTATCGGTTATTACTGGTAAAGCATAGCAGCTATAGATAGAAATCAACATTTAACATTTCAGGAATTTGTTTTTCTTTAGTTCTATAGGAAGCTATGGCCAGAATATGATATAACTTATGTTATTTATGAGGAGGGAGTGCCTGATAAAAAAAAAAATGTGATGGGAGGGAGATGACATCATCTTGATTCTCTTCCAGCCTTTCCACACCTTATAGGAGCACCATGGGAACATACTGAGAACACACAGAAATATAGGACTTAATAGCCCTGTGAGATACAATAGTGATTTATATTGAAATTATGGTACCACTGTATAATAAATAATCAAAGAAAATATTTTCTTGTTCAGAAATTGTACTGTAATATTGAATGAATTTTAAACTATTATGTCTTTTATTAATTACCTTTTCTCAATAAAATTTCATTTTTGATATAACTTTTGTGTTGTAAATTGCACCTTTAAAGTCACATTTTTTTCATTGTTTGCTTGCTTTGCATCATGTTCTGGTAAATGCAACATTTCCTGGCTTTCTGCATCTAAATTGCTTCTGTACCTACTATGTGTAAATGTACAATTCATGCAAAAGCAAGCCGAAGAGTTGGTAAAGTTACTCAAGAACAAGTAAAAAGCACCTCAAGTACATTTAAATGCAAGTCATTTACAGCTGAACTCCAGGAATTCAGCTGCTTTATAAAAATTGCATGCATACTATAAGTTAAGTCCAACAAGGTGTCTGCTGCCTCCTAGACTTATCTCTGTTATTTACATCTGGCAGGTTTATTGTGCTCCAGGAAGATAACTCTGCTTGCCATGGTCTCAGCTCCTTCAAGATCAGAGTCGCTGGAACTGCTATGCACACCCATCCCCTCCTTCTGCACATTCACAGAAGCCTTTGTATTATGTTAATTAGTTCACAAAATACAAAGGCTTCTGTGAATAGGCAGCCTAGGGGATGAGTGGGCATAGCTGATCTGTGTGCTTCTCCCCTCTCACAGTCGAAGTGTGTCCTCTGGGTGTGCTCTAAACCTGTCACGTATAAGTAGTAGAGATAAGTCCTGCAGCTGGCATGCACCTAATTAACTCAGCATACCTGCAAAATTTGCCACATTTCTGGAATTCAGCTTTCATGCTGAAAGCATGTTGTGTTTGGCTTTCTTCTTGCACCCATATACAGAAAGCCCAGTACAAATTCATAGAACCGGTACATATGAATGTTTAGCATCTAAATTCTCAGGAGTGGACAGAATGCCTTTTCTATGATAGAAACTTTCCAACTTCTCCAATGGGGAAGTATGGGGACATGATTAAAAAAAAAAAAACGTATCAGCTAAAATGTTCGGATAAGTATGTAAACATTTGACTGAAATGCTCCTATTGTCACAATAATACATCTCCCTCTGTTTTTTCACTTTTAGTTTTATGAACAGAAGGGTAATATCGACTAGGCCCTATCGAGAAGCCCCTACAAATGGCTATTCCTGCCCCAGCGGCCTGGCTCTTCATTATGATGATGTTCCATGTATTAATGGATTGGTAAGAAAGAATGCACACTTACATTTGTTATCTCGGTATGGCATAGACACGGGAACCTGCCTTAAAACATGCACATGCATTTCTCAATCCGTCCCTGAAAGCCCCATGGGACCACTGGACCTCCACGTATGGGTGGCTCTTCCCACCACTTTCCATAATGTAATACTTGGTACCTGAGCATCCATTCACCCAACTTTGTCACTTTGGTGTGGTGGTGAGAAGTACCTAGTGATATGCAAATTTGGGATTTTCACAAAGGTAAATATTTGCATATCTGCACTGGGGTTTGCAGCGACAGTGTGCAGAACCATGCAGAACCATGCACACGTGGGGGGCGACTTCACTGTCTAGTACCCCAAGCCTGGTGCAGTTAAAGGTGTACTGTCATTGGCTGTGGTGTTCTTATAGTTGATATTTTCTGGATATTTGAGCATAAAAAGCCATGTTGTATTAATATAATTGTCATGCTTACCAACTCTCTGTACAGTTCTGTGTGGCTATTGGCTGGATTCTGTCCTAGATGCATGCTTGGACTGTCATCATAATCAGGCTTTCTCTGATCTATTTATTGACTTTCTGCCTTTCATTCTATGCATGTTCTTTAACAGTTCAAGTATGTGTAATTTCAGTGGAGACCGGATGAGGACTTTGCTCCGTCCTATAGCAGAAAAAACGAAGAAGTGCTTTATGATGAAGCAGATGTGTACGATAACTTACCGTCTCCGAAAATCTTTGCACGCTACTCACCTGCTGACACAAAGGCCAATAGGTTATCCACTGACAAAATGTCTCCTAACCACTACAAATCTCCTGTCTCCTCCAGTCTGTCTTCTGTCACTAACAACTCTTCTCTGGGGAGGGCGTCCCCGACTCAGGTACACCTGATTGCTTATGTCTGTGTGTTCGCTGCATGTGCCTTACCATGATCCTGGTGGGCAGTGGGTGATGAATTCCTAAATAAAATCCTTCACATCCCCCCCCCACAGCACTGTCCCCTTCACACCCCCTCCCCCCCCCCCCACAGCACTGTCCCCTTCACACCCCCCCCCCACAGCACTGTCCCCTTCACACCCCCCCCCCCACAGCACTGTCCCCTTCACACCCCCCCCCCCACAGCACTGTCCCCTTCACACCCCCCCCCACAGCACTGTCCCCTTCACATCCCCCCCCCCCACAGCACTGTCCCCTTCACATCCCCCCCCCCCACAGCACTGTCCCCTTCACATCCCCCCCCCACAGCACTGTCCCCTTCACATACCCCCCCCCCCCCCACAGCACTGTCCCCTTCACATACCCCCCCCCCCCCCACAGCACTGTCCCCTTCACATACCCCCCCCCCCCCCACAGCACTGTCCCCTTCACATCCCCCCCCCCCACAGCACTGACCCCCTTCACAGCACTGACCCCTTTACAGATCACCCCAAAAGCTCTGTCCACCTTCACACATCCTCCTCCACAGCACTGCCCCCTTCACACATCCCCTCACAGCACGTTCCCTCATCACCCCCCCCCCCACAGCACTGTACCCCTTTACATATCAACCCCAACGCACTGTTCCCCTTCACATCCCCCCACATCACTGTCACCCTGCACACCCCCCCCAGCATTATCCCCCTTCACATATTACCCCCAAAGCACTGTACCCCTTAACCCCCCCCCCCCACACACACTGTTCCCCTTCACATTCTCCCACAGCACTGCCCCCCTTCACATCAAGCTGACAGATGCTGCTGTTGTGCGTGCCTTTTTTCATGTAGCTGCATATCAAGAGTTTACATTCAATAAGGGTCAGATGGATGGCCCTGGAAACAAACTGTGTACAAAGCTGCTCATCTGTCCTTAAAGCGGTTGTAAACCTCAGACATAAAATATGAACAAAGCATATCCCATAGTGTGTACTTGTCTCAGTTAAGAGCACGAATGCCCCATGCACACGGTCGGACATTCCGATAACAAAATCTGTTGAATTTTTTTCGATGGATGTTGGCCCAAACTTGTCTTGTATACACACGGTCACACAAAGTTGTCGGAAAATCCAATCGTTCAGAACAGGGTGGCATACAACGGGACTATAAAGAGGCCAGTAGCCAATAGCTTTCGTCTCTTAGTCTATTCTGAGCATGCGTGGCACTTTGTCCATCGGAATTGTCTACACACGATCGGAATTTAAACGATCGGATTTTGTTGTCGGAAAATTTTAGATTCTGCTCTCAAACTTTGTTCGTTCAGAAAATCCGACAGAAAAAGTCCGATGGAGCCCACACACTATCGGATTTTCCGACAACACAATCCGATCGCACATTTTCCGTTGGAAAATCCGACCGTGTGCATGGGGCATTAGTATAATTTCTGTCTGCTGCTTAATTTCTCTATTAGCATGAACCAATTCTGACAAGTTTCTCTATAGAGCCGGTTCGCACAGCTCCAAGACGGCTGCAGAACGAAATGCCCAGGAGTCCTGTGCGTCTTCTGGTCCATTTCAGGTCCAAATTCAGCCAAAAATTTGGACCGCAATCGGACCTGCAACGGTGAACAGGAACGCACCAGACCACTGCTGTCAGCCTCTCTGCACGGAGATGTGAACCAAGCCTCAGATAGTTAGACTCTGGTATATAGTTAGGACAGACTGATTCTAGTAGGTAGGTAGATATGTAAATTCTGGGTATGTAGATTGGTTCAGATAGATATATGCCATAGAATTCTATATGATATCCAAGAAAACCTCGTATTCTAACTCGACAGATACAGGATATCTGCCTTTAACAAAACATGCAAACAGTCCAAGCAGCTCCACCAAACCTCCTGCATTCCCTACAGTCAATGAATCATCAGTGACCCTCCATTTACTTCCACAAGTTTTATCTCCCCCTCCGGGTGGTTGGACTTGCAGATACAGGATTAACATTCCATGCTGGTGCATCTAAGCACCACTGCTGACATTAAGGGATTTTTATGAAACACAAGACTACTTCAATATTTTTTTTTCATTGACTGTATCACAGTGGTATGCAGCATTTTATCCTTTCCAAAGTGAATGATGTTAAAGTAACCAAAACAAAAGCATATTGACATTTAAATTCCAATAAATACAAGGGCAACAATAAATTATGAAAAAGTTTACAGCCTCAGTGTTATAGAACAACCACTATTAGTTCATACATTTATAGTAATATGTATATTAAGCCTGCTAATGTTAGTTTTGTGCGTAAAGTCACATGAACAGTTAATGTATTTATATTATTATTATTATACAGGTTTTATATAGCGCCAACAGTTTGCACAGCGCTTTACAACATGAGGGCAGACATTACAGTTACATTACAATTTGGTACAAGAGGAATCAGGGGGCCCTGCTCGTTAGAGCTTACAATCTAAAAAGGAAGGGCCAATTGATACAAAAGGTAATGGCTGTGGGGGATGAGCTGATGGAGGAAGTAAAACAGTGTTAGAGGCAGGATAGGCTTCTTTGAAGAGAAGGGTTTTCAGGGATCGTCTAAAGATGGATAGATTAGGAGACAGTCAGACAGATTGGGGTAGGGAGTTCCAAAGAATGGGAGAAGCTCTGGACAAATCTTGGAGGGGAGCATGTAATGTAATGTTAACTGAAATTTTTTGGCCAACTTTGAAGAAGTTCTTCCACTGATATCCTCCCTCACCACTACTTCCGTTCCATGTGTTAGCCCCATTTACAACCAATCCTCAACATCCATAAGGCAACATCTGTAGTAAGGGGTAAAATTCACCAAATGTGGAGCTCCATCTGGCCCGTTAATCAAACCATGTGTACAGGTTCCCCCATTACCCTTCATTTAAAGCGGAGGTCCACCCTAAAGTGGACCTTCCACTCATTGGAATCCTCCCCCCCTCCGGCGCCACAATTGGCACCTTTCAGGGGGGAGGGGGTGCAGGTACCTGTACAGTACAGGTATCTGCACCCACTTCTGGCATAGCTATCTGCGGAAAGGGGCGTAGATTCTGCAGAATCTATGCCCCTTTCCGAAAGTCCCCCGCTTCCTGCTGGGAAACACACAGATCCCAGAGGCAGCGGGACCATCCTTATTGCGGAGGCCGACTCGCGCATGCGCAGTAGGGAACCGGGAAATGAAGCCGAAAGGCTCCACTTCCTGATCCCCATACCCAAGATGGCGGCGGCAGCACCCGAGAGACGATCGAGAGATCGGCTTCGGGTGCCGACATCGCGGGTGCGCTGGGCGGGTAAGTGTCCTTATTTTAAAAGTCAGCAGCTGCAGTATTTGTAGCTGCTGGCTTTTTTTTTTTTAAACGGTGGAACTCCCGGCGGACTCCCGCTTTAAAACAAAAACCGAGATTTTCTACTTTACAGAAGTCCATCCATATTAGATTTTCTGTTGTGGGTAGAACAGGTTTTTTTTTTTTTTTGCAAGGTATTTAGTAATTTTGGGACCCCAAAGAGGAGATCACATCCTGCCCCCCAGGGTAAATGTAATCCGTCAAGCCTACAGTAAGTGACTTCTCCATATATTGCTATGGAAGGTTCATACATGTATTGTAGGTAACAAGGTAAATGGGGAAAACAAAGCTGACTACAGCATATATTCTACTTTGAAAAGATTATTTTATTGGTGTGTCTTAATCAATATAATCTCAAAGGAAACATTTATTTTCTAAACACTCTTTCTAGTTTCGGTATGTTATTGCGTCCTTAAACCACCTAATTACTTCTCCATGACCCTTAACAACTTTTAATTGAGCCTTTGTTTCTTCCTCTGATAGTTATTTATATCCCCCTAAGCTGAATTTTCACATCTGATGGTTTATTCAATCGAACATTTCATTTTGACTCCATCTTTTGTTAACCGTGTATGTTTTCCCTGCTCTGTGAAACCTAAAAAAAATCTTAATTGCTCTCTCGTTTGTAGTATCCACAAAAATACTTTTTACTGTAAAAAAAACAGCTACATTGCACTTCAGATATTTTATTTAAAAAGTACATAAACTCTGGAGACTGTACCCAAAAAGAACAAGATGAGGTCAAAGGACTAGACACCAATATTGCCTATGGGGTCCCCGCAACTCATCTTTTACCATTACTGACTAGCTTGCCTTGTTCTGCGTTGTGTATTTGTGTGGTAAAGGCCATCTTAGTAGAGGCAAGGATTTACCCATACCGGAACTACCTAGCTGAGGACAAGTGATCTGATAAATGGTGGGGAAATGATAAAATCAGCTGGAGAAGTTTAGAGATCACAGATCCACACAATTAATGAAGAAAAAGCAGGGAGATGCCTGAACTGCAGGTCTTTGGGTACAGATTCCTCTCCGGCAAGGAGAACAGTAGCGACGTCATCACATCTTTACTTTAAGGCCTGGTTTACACCCATACACCCATGTCATTTTTAGTGCATTTTCAGTTTTGCAGAAACACATTACAGTCCATTTAACATGGCTTCCTATGGGTCACGTCACATCTGTGCATTTTATGGAAAGGGCCAGTGACTTTTTTTTCTGGTTTTTGGTTCCAAACACTTCAATTGATCAAAAAGGTGTATTGAAAAACGCAAAATGCGCCTGGAATATGCAAATTGCAACCTGCATAGGTGTGAACCAGATCTAAATCTCCTGCAAGTAGCAGTCATAGCAGTCAGAGCTGCTTCTGCCTTCGATATCAGCAGATAAATAAAATGCAGTCAAATGCACCCAGTGGTGCCCCTCCATCCCTGCAAATGCATTCCAACAAAAACAAAGATCCCCTTGAAAGGTATTGATACCCCTTGATATTTTCCACATTTTTGTCATGATACAACCAAAATCATAAATGTATTTTTATTGGAATATTATGTGATGGACCAACACAAACTGTGATAATTGTGAAGTGGAAGGAAAATGATTACATGTTTTTCAAACTTTTTTACAAATAAATATCTGAAAAGTGTGTCGTGCATTTGTATTCAGCCCCCTTTACTCTGATACCCCTAACTAAAATCTAGAGGAACCATTTGCCTTCAGAAGTCACCTACTTAGTAAAAAGAGTCCACCTGTGTGTCATTTATTCTCAGTATAAATACAGCTGTTCTGTGAAGCCCCCCCGAGGTTTGTTAGAGAACCTTAGTGAACAAACTGCATCATGAACAAACCAGACAGATCAGGGATAAAGCTGTGGAGAAGTTGAAGTTTAATGCAGGGTTAAGTTATAAAAAAAAATATTCCATGCTTTGAACATCTTATGAAGCACTATTCAATCCATCATTTGAAAATTAAGAGTATGGCACAACTGCAAACCTACCAAGCCATGGCCGTCCACCTAAACTGACAGGCTGGGCAAGGAGAGCATTCATTAAAGAAGTAGCCAAGAGACCCATGGCAACTCTGGAGGAGCTGCAGAGATCCACAGTTCAGGTGGGAGAATCTGTCCACAGGACAACTATTAGTCATGCTCTCCACAAAGCAATTGTTGAAAGGAAGTCATAAGTCCAGTTTTCAGTTTGCTAGAAGCCATGTGGGGGACACAGCAAACATCTGGTCAGATGAGACCAACATTGAACTTTTTGGCCAAAAAGCAAAACGCTATGTGTGGTGGAAAATTAACACTGAACATCACCCTGAACACCCCATCCCCACCGTGAAACCTGGTGGTGGCAGCATCATGTTGTGGGGATGCTTTTTTCAGCAGGGACAGGGTAACTGGTCAGAGTTGATGGGAAGATGGGTGGAGCCAAATACAGGGCAATCTTAGAAAAAAACCTGTTAGAGTCTGCAAAACACTTGAGACTCGGGCAGATGTTCACCTTCCAGCAGGACAACGGCCCTAAACATACAGCCAGAGCTACAATGGAATGGTTTGGATCAAAGTATATTCATGTGTTAGAATGGACCAGTCAAAGTCCAGACCTAATTCCAATTGAAAATCTGTGTCAAGACTTGAAAATTGCTTTTCACAGATACTCTTCATCCAGTCTGACAGAGCTTGAGCTATTTTGCAAAAAAAAATTCACTCTAGATGTGCAAAGCTGGTAGAGACATACCCGAAAAGACTTGCAGCTGTAATTGCAGGCGGTTCTACAAAGTATTGACTCAGTAGGGCTGAATACAAATGCATGCCACACTTGATATTTATTTGTAAAAAAAAATTGAAAACCATTTATCATTTTCCTTCCGCTTCACAATTACAGTATGTGCCACTTTGTGTTGGCCTATCACATAAAATCCAAATAAAATACATTTAAGTTTTTGGTTGTAAGATGACAAAATGTGGAAAATTGCAAGGGGTATGAATACTTTTTCATGGCACTGTAGCTATCACACTGCAGATACACAGCTATGAAACTGTAGGTGCAGGAAGTACACTGCTATTTTTCAAAAGGGCACTGCTTAGGCATCATTAAAAATGTCTTGCCCTTCTCTTTGAGATAGTAAATCTTTACCTTTTCAGTTCAAGTCCACTTTAAAGTAAACCTGTGTTTTTGCTCATGTCCTTCCCTCATGCTCCAGGCAATAGGTTCAGTTTATTGCCCAGTCCCCTGCATATACATATTTCCCTTTACTCCCATGCCTGCTGTTTCCTGTCTTACTCCTAATCCTGATCATATCTGAATGTCATCAGCATTCAACATTACTCAAAAAATAAAAATAAATGTTTTATGCAGCCACAGAACATAAATCTAAATACAAATTTTCCAAGTTTCAGGAGGATCCCTGTATCAAAGCCACAGTAACTCCCTTCTAAGGTTACTATTTGGCTGACTTTCATACTTTCTTAGGCCCTGACCTGGAACTAGCATGCAGCGTAGAAAGTCAGATTGAGGTCAGAAATTCAGATCCATATCCACCATATGGTCAGACGACTAATAATTTCAAGAGCGGGTTCAGCAATGACAGCCTTCATATTCCCTCAACAGGTTTCTTTTAAAGAATTTTCTGCACCATTGATACCTGTGTCAAATAAGTAATTGCATTTACCAACCATTATTTTCTGTTCAACAGCTGTAAGTAAAATAGTTCCTCTTTAAGAAACAAATTAAATGTATGATTGATTGTTTAAATCTGCTTCTTCCATACAGCTGAAGAGCAAGAAACCCCCTCCGGCTGCCAATGGAATTCTATCAAAGTCCAGAATAACCAACAACCAGCAAAAGAAACCCAATCCAACCACTACTGTAAAACGTACAGCCTCCAGTAAGCAATTTTATAAGCATTATCTCTCAGTTGACAAGTAGATTTTATCTTACAGCTTCTTTGGAGCCTGACATAAACATAAAGCAGAGAAAGGTTTATCTAATCCCACTTGGTTTATTCTATCTTCCATCCATTATACTTCTTTTTTTTCGCCCCTGTTGCCCATTCCTTCTTCTGCCTAATATGTCCATTTCAACTTTCTCAAACTACGGGCTTCCATTTTCAACCTACTGTGCATCACTTCTCAACCATCTTTGTCCGCTCATTCTTTCAGCCATCATGCTGAATTTCTCACCCCCTCTTCCCTCTCTACCTTCTCTCTTCCATGCTTTATTCCCCCCCCCCCCCCCCATTATGAGTTATCTCTCACCCCCTCTGCCAACATAATCCTTCATCCACTCCATTTTCGACCCATTTTGCACACTCCATCTTCCACCCGATCTGCCCATTTAATCTTCTATCTAATCTGCCCATTCAATCTTCCACCCAGTCTGCCCACTCCATATTTCACCATCTATGGCTACTTAACTTTAGCCCACCCTATCTAGTCAATTTTTTCCCACTCTTCCAGCTTTGCCTTCCACCCAGCATGCTTGCTCTGTCTTCCTTCCACTCAGTCTGGTCTGTCCACTTCCCCATTTCATTTCCTGCTTACTCTGTTCGCCCATGTTCTGCCCACTATGTCTTCTCCATCTTCTCTTGACTATGTCCATACATCTTGTGTTTCATTCTGTCCACCTTTTATACTAGAGAAGAGGAGGCTATTCACATCCAACTACTACTATTTTGTCCCCTTCATCATGGCAAATGAGGCAAGATTTGCCCTCATTTACATGGTGGGTTAAAGTGTTTTCTAAATTATTTTTATTTATTTTTATTTTTTAAATAACAAACAGGTTTATACATACTTGCTCTGTGAAATGGAAGTGGCACTTCTCTCCTCCCCTGATTGCCCCCATAAAAAGACACTTCTATGTGAGCACTCGTGCAGGCTTGCTCCCGAGCCTTGTTGTCTGCGTCTATTGACGCAGACAGCGGGATTTGGCCCCACCCCCCACTCCCTCTTCACTGGCTTTAATTGACAGCAGGCAATCTCTCCCACTGCCTCAGCAAAGCCAGTGAGACCAGGGAGTGAGAGAAGTGCTGCAGTTGGGCACAGCACTGGTGCACATGAAGACTTAGGTAAGCAAAAAAAAAAGGGTTTGTCAGGGTGGATACTGATACCTAAATACTTTTTATCTTAATGCAATGAATGCATTAAGGTCAAAAAGCTTAGGCTTTAGTACCACTGTAATGCATACTCTGTAGCATTTGGAGGGCAGAGAGTGTGCCCATCCCTTGATTCGCATGTGCATATTATTAGGAGTTGCCTTACAATTTGAAAAGATTTTTGCTAAACTGAGTGTAACATAATCTGCATTTGCAAAATAAGCTGAGCTTTCATTGCAAATTTTGTTACCTTTACACTGAGCAGCTGTAATGCAACCTTCTTGCACAGCACATTCATAATTAAAGAGAATCTGAGACAAGGTATTTACAATATTGTCATGTACTGTACTGTATTATTTGCTTAAAAAGTAATGTAATGTGTGTGTGTGTGTGTTTTATCATACTTGAATTTTCAGTGATCATTGATCAGGCTGAGCAAATTACAAAGCTCACCACATTTTCTGTACAATCCAGATGCTGAACAATATAAATATGGAAAGAATCGGGTGGAGGCAGATGCTAAAAAGCTGCAGCTCAAGGAAGAGGAGTTATTGAAAAAGAAAGAGGCTCTCCGAAACAGATTAGCCCAGATCCGCAAAGAAAAACGAGACACAAGGGCGGCAATCGAAGCTAATGCAGGTGATTTTTAATGGCCGTCCTTGCCAACCCTAAACTGGTTAAAAACAGTTAAATCTATCGCACTCTTAATTCTGGTTTCATTCATTATTTCCATGTATTTGCTGGTTATCCATCACAAAACTGGAGGGCTAGATGTACAGTTTACTTTCCAAAAGTAAAAAACTTTGAGTTTCAAATACAAATTACAAAACAATTCTGAGACTGTCCCTGCAACAAAAAAATCCTATGGTTGATTGTGCATAGGTACAGTGTTGTTTGATCAACCATGAGGTTTTGGCTTTGTCAAGAAAATGGGATAAGTAGTAGTAATAAGTCTAGTAATAAGCATAGAGGCTGTAGCATTTTTATCTACTGCAGTAATAATACAGTGAGGGAAAAAATATTTGATCTCCTGCTGATTTTGTACATTTGCACACTGACAAAGAAATAATTAGTCTATAATTCTAATGATATGCTTATTTTAACAGTGAGAGACAGAATAACAATGAAAATATCCAGAAAAACGCATTTAAAAATAAGTTATAAATTGATTTGCATTTTAATGAGTGAAATAAGTATTTGAACCCTTCTCAAAACACGACTTAGTACTTGGTGGCAAAAAACCTGTTGGCAAACAGAGGTCAGACGTTTCCTGTAGTTGGCCACCAGGTTTGCACACATCTCAGGAGGAATTTTGTACCAATCTTCTTTGCAGATCCTCTCCAAGTCATTAAAGTTTTGAGGCTGGCATTTGGTAACGCAAAACTTCAGCTCCCTCCATATATTTTTCAATGGGATTAAGGTCTGAAGACTGGCTAGGCCACTCCAGGACCTGCTTCTCCTCGAACCACTCCTTTGTTGGCTGTATGTTTTGGGTCATCTTCATGCTGGAAGACCCATCGCACGACCCATTTCCAATGCCCTGGCTAAGGGAAGGAGGTTCTCACCCAAGATATCATGGTACATGGCCACGTCCATCTTCCCTTTGATGCGGTGAAGTTGCCTTGTCCCCTTAGCAGAAAAACACCCCCAAAGCATAATATTTTCACCTCCATGTTTGAAGGTGGTGATGGTGTTCTTGGGGTCATAGGCAGCATTTATCCTCCTCCAAACACGGCTAGTTGAGTTGATGCCAAAGAGATCGATTTTGGTCTCATCTGTCCACAACACTTTCACCCAGTTCTCTGAATCATTCAGATGTTCATTAGCAAACTTTTGACAGGCCTGAACATGTGCTTTCTTGAGCAGGGGGACCTTGCAGGCATCACAGGATTTCAGTCCTTCAGGCTGTAGTATGTTACCAATTATTGTCTTGGTGACTATGGTCCCAGCTGCCTTGAGATCATTGACAGGATTCTCCCGTGTAGTTCTGGGCTAATTCCTCACCCAGACTGAGGTAGAGTGACAGTTATTTTGTGTTTCTTCCATTTATGAATAATCACACTAACTGTTGTCACCCTCTCACCAAGCTGCTTGGTGATGGTCTTGTAGCCCATTCCAGCCTTGTGTAGGTCTACAATCTTGTCCCTGACATCCTTGGACAGCCCTTTAGTCTTGGCCATGGTGGAGAGGTCGGAATCTGATTGATTGCTTCTGTGGACAGGTGTCTTTTGAACAGGTAACAATAGAGAAACCCTTTATATATAGTAATAATTACCTAGTCAGATAACTAGTTGCTTGACTCTTCTTCTGTAGATTTTTTTTCTCTAAATCAGTGGTCTCCAAACTGTGGCCTGTTTGCCTGCCTGCCTATATTCAGCCCTTGGGGCACTATTATCAAAAAGGGGGCACAATTCCTTACTGACACCAATGGTGGAGCATTATTCCTTCCCCTGATACCAACAATGGGACGCTGTTCCTCCCACTAATACCAATGATGGTGCAGTGTTTACATCCGTTGATGCCAGGGAGTTTTCCACTTACACTGACAGACCGCCCACCCCCCCAAGGTCTGAAAAAAAACAGTAAACTGGCTCTTTGCTTAGAAAGTTTGGAAACCCCTGCTCTTAATTGTCATTAATGTTCCATATAGTGTCATTATCAAACAAGGCCAAATATCACCTTAAAACAAATGAGTAAAACTTTGCCATTGTCAAGTACATATAAATTCATAACAGACTCATAAAGGATAGTATATAAGCCCAGTCTATATCTAGGCATAACCTCAGAATGGGGTGTACTGGTCTGTGTGTGGTAGTAGTATTGTATTTCTACTGTATATGGGCTTTGTACTGTATATTACATGTGTGATGGAAGAGCTGACTGTATTTCTCCACTTAAACCAATCTGCTTCTTAGTGGTGGGAGTTCAAAGGCAAAGAAATGACACCACTCCATGTCCTAAACGTGCTTCTCGAGTACTTTATTGCTCTGGCTGCCAGTTAGAAAAAAGTTCATCCAGCTCAGCGGGTATAGCGAGGATAAAGTATAAGACCACACTCCATGAAAGTCATCCCATTAAACTGTGTCGCAGTTAGCTACTTTTATTAAAGTGGTTGTATAGTCATATTTTTAACTTTTACCTACAGGAAAGCCTATAATAAGGCTTACCTGTAGGTAAAAAAAATATCTCCTAAACCTGTACGGTTTAGGAGATATTCCCCTCGGTATGCGCCTCTGACTGCAGCGGCGCATGCGCACAAGGGGTTTCTCGCCGTCAAAATCCGGCAGCAGCCGAGCGGCCGGACTGAAATCTCCTGCGCGCATGCGCGGGAGTGACGATATCGCGGCTCCGGCCACTCACAGCGCCGGAGCCGCGATACCCGGAAGAAACGCCGAGGGAGCATGTCAGCTCCCTCGGCGTGGATCGGGCCAGATGTCGGGGCCTCGTTCTAAGGTAAGTATTTCATAATGAGCTAGTATGCGGTGCATACTAGCTCGTTATGCCTTTTGCTTTGCAGGTTTAAAAAAAAAAAAAAAATGTGCGGGTTTACTACCGCTTTAAATCTAAAGGGATGACTCTCTGTCAGATGGAGCGGGGTCTTGTACTTTTTCCTTCTTGCTGGTGCTAGTTAAATGAAATCGAATAGAGAAATCCTTTTTTTCTTTTTTTTTTTTTTTTTTAATCTCTTCATTTGTGGGTGCTAATAGAATGTTTAAGATACAACCATTAGAAAGAAAGAAATACCCCCTGAATAGGACTTTAAATGCCAACAACACTACAAGGGTCGGATAAAATACAGTGGCAGTGTCTGTTCGCCCTGGGAGACACTGCCAGGGCAGACGGCACACTCCACGGATCTACAGTAAACAGGAAAACGACTGAGGGATAAATATCCAGTTAACTCCAGTTTGATATCAAAGGATTGTGGAAAGTCCTGACCTGGCCCCTACTGGGTGACTACTCTTTGAGCAATTGAGTTTATGGCATCAAACCGAATACGCAATTTGTGCGTTTAAACTGACACTGCATTTTACGTGGAGTTTTTTGGGCTGAAACGGGGGGCTAGACCAAGTCTCCAACCATGTCATCTACCGACAGTGACGATTTAGTCTCTGCTTGTATGATTGTACATATTTAGTGCTGCACCATTTACCTTATGCGGAACATAGATTCTCTTATATAAATACCCCTGATGAAAGGGCTTGAACCTGAAACGCATTGGGTACCAAAGATTGTTCTTGGAAATTGGAGAGTAACTACTCAGACCTACATGTACAACATTTATTCATGACTGCAAGAAATTGTATGTTTTTGTCTGCGTGTTTTACAAATTATCACACGTGTGATTGATTTTTTAAAAGTTTCAATAAATATTTGTATTTTATCCGACCCTTGTAGTGTTGCCATTTAAAGTCCCATTCAGGGGGTATTTCTTTCTTTCTATATACAGGGATGTGACAACTCACTACAGTGTTCTGTTATGGTGAAAACACAGTTATCAAGATACAACCATTGGTGGTTTGGGGTTCTGTCCACTTTTTTCTATGTCAAATTTTAAATAATGTTTGTTATTCACCCAGTATATATGTAATACAGCTTTTGATTTTTTTTTTTTATTATCTGTCATTCCTCTAGATTCGACCTGCTCTAAATATTGTTTCCATTTTGAAGTTTGAAAGCAATGTAATTAAATGTTATAAAACACATGTTTCCCATCAATATGTCATCATAACTGTCTTCTACAGGAAGGAAATCTCAGGTCTTGCTGGAGGAAAAGCTGAGGAAGCTGGAAAATGAGTGTAAACTGAAGGAGGGTGAACGAGTAAATCTCGAGTTGGAACTGACCGAGGTGAAGGAAAGTCTGAAGAAGGCCATGTCTGGTGGGGTCACACTGGGTCTTGCTATTGAACCCAAAAATGAGACCTCAAGGCCACAGGTATGGCCACTGCGTGGACAAGTTTCTTTAGAAAGCAAGCTGTTTTATCTTGTATACCTTTCCTCGACTAGATGTATTATTAATATAGGAACCAACTTGTTTTTTCTTTAGTCTCCAAGCCTTCGGCACAGAACGGTGGAGAACTCTCCAATCTCCAGCTGTGACACAAGTGATGCTGAATGTTCTATACCGGTAAATAGTGCCTCAGCATTAAAACGGCAACCTCCATCAAAAAACTCCCCGGTACGAGGACACGTTCTAAGAAAAGCAAAGGTGAGAGTAGTATTTTGTGACCAGAAATCCCATCCGTTAAGTAAAAGGAGTTATTTAACCACTTGCCGACTGCCTAACTAGGAAAATACATCATTAATTCGATGTTAAATACCAGTGTTGTGGCTGCAGCTAGATGCCATAACCTAGTATGATTTTTCCCCAGATTCACTGTTGGGTCATTCATAGAAGTGGCGGGAGGGGTCATTCCCCCCCCCATACCCCCCCCCCCCCCCCCCCGCTTTCCGCTGGTTTTGAAGCTTACCTGGCAGATTGGGAAGTCCAAAAATGATCCAGTGCTGTGCATGCTGGGTAAAGAGATGAGTGAAAGAAAGATGGCCTCTGCTTATCTCTATGGCCTAGAAGGACCAGAGCGACGTCATGACGTCACTTCCGGTTCCTGATACATGAAAACAAGGCTATTTTTTTTAAAGCAACAGATCTCTCCATAAAGAGGATGTCATGCTGTATTGTTATCGGCAGGGATGTTCCTATTTCTTGTGATAGCAATAAAAATGCTAAAAAAAATATATATTTTTAAAGGGAATATGTAAAAAATATAATGTATTAAATTAAATTTTTTTTTCTTTACGCTCCTATTCCTGCATGCTCGAGCACAGTGGTGAATGCATACGTAGACCTTCTCTGTAACTCCAAACTGGTAACCTGTAAACATTTTTAAAGTGTCGCCTATGGATATTTTAAGTAAGGTAGTTTGGCGCCATTCTATGAGCGCAATGTTTGGGATTCATTTACGCGGCGTAACACCGTTTTTCATATTATACAAAAAATTGAGGGATATATAAATTTATTTATTTTTTATTCATTAAAGTGTATTTTTTTTCAAACAAATTGCATTTGAAAAACACATGACACAAGAAATTGCAACAACCATCATTTTACTCTCTAGGGTTGGCTGCCTATATATATATATATATATATATATATATATATATATATATAATGTTTGGGGATTCTAAGTAATTTTCTAGCAAACAAAATACAGATTTTTACTTGTAAACAGAAAGTGTCAGAAAAAGGCCTGGTCCTTA
The DNA here is from genome assembly GCF_037356315.1 of Lithobates pipiens. Lineage (NCBI taxonomy): Eukaryota > Metazoa > Chordata > Amphibia > Anura > Ranidae > Lithobates > Lithobates pipiens. Next base: position 463,530,267 of record NW_027507718.1, on the reverse strand, counting down.
AGTACATGTAGTGATTAAATTGTTAAAGGTATTTTAAAAGTGTTTTTAAATCTGCAGCATCTTATTAAAATGACATCTAGTGATCCTGTCATTAAGATCTTTGTGCAGGAACTTCCTGTTATGGAGTGACAACTCTTTCTTAGTCTCCCAGTTGTTGTTCTGTGTTGCCAGCCTGTCACAAACATTTCTGTTGGAGACTGATGTCTGGTTCGCACATTTGCAGTTTAGTGACAGTGACTGCAGTGTCAGACTCTTCCTCCAACTTTCTGGCTGTAAATCTGTGTGGGCTTTCAGTTAGAAAGCAGGAAGAATGTCATTGGACTAGGAGCCATCTGATTACCATTCAGTTCATTGCAACTCCATGTCTGTCTGCCGCTGTTATTGAGCAGGCAGAGCCACCCACTGTTAGGATTTTGGCCAAGTCTTCTGACTTTCTAACAGTTTACAGGCAGCTTTACGTGAACTGAACTGAATTCTGTTTGCATTGTAACATACACTATATTGTCAAAAGTATTGGGACACCTGCTTTTACAAGCACATGAACACTTTAATGGTATCCCAGTCTTAGTCCGTAGGGTTCAGTATTGAGTTGGCCCACCCTTTGCAGCTTTAACAGCTTCAACTCTTCTGGGAAGGCTGTCTAGGAGTGTGTCTATGAAAATGTTTGACCATTCTTCCAAAGCGCATTTGTGAGGTTAGGCACTGATGTTGGACAAGAAGGCCTGGCTCGCAGTCTCCACTCATCCCAAAGGTGGTCTATCGGGTTAAGGTCAGGACTCTGTGCAGGCCAGTCAAGCTCCTCCACCCCAAACTCACTCATCCATGTCTTATGGACCTTGCTTTGTGCACTGGTCCAAATCATTTGGTGCAAGGGGGATTATGGTGTGGGGTTGTTTTTCAGGGTTTGGGCTTGGCCCCTTAGTTCCAGTGAAGGCAAGTTAAAGTGATTGTAAGGGTTTTTAAAAAAAAAATAACAAACATATCATACTTACCTCCACTGTGCAGCTCGTTTTGCATAGAGTGGCCCCGAACATCCTCTTCTGGTGTCCCCTGTGGCTCTCTCAGCTCCTCCCCACATCAGATAACCCCCTAGAAGAAGCGCTCTCCTGAGGGGGTTACCTTGCGGGCGTGCTCCTGAGTCAAGCATTTGGCATCCATAGCCGCTGAATGTATGACTCGACCCCACCTGCGGGACAGCAGTGGGTGCCAATGGCTGCGCTGCAATCAATCTATCCAATCCATGACTGCGCACCAGTGCACAAAGCAAGGTCCATAAAGACATGGACCACCTTTGGGATGAATTGGAGTGGAGACTGTGAGCCAGGCCTTCCCGTCCAACATCAGTGACTGACCTCACAAATGCGCAGTGTCCTGACCTCAACCCGATAGAACACCTTTGGGATGAATTAGAAAGCATGGTCAAACATTCCCATAGACACACTCCTAAACTTTGTAGACAGCCTTCCTAGAAGATTTGAATCTGTTATAGCTGTAAAGGGTGGGCCAACTCAATATTGAACCCTACGGACTAAGACCGGGATGCCATTAAAGTTCATGTGTGTGTAAAGGCAGGTGTCTCAATACTTGTGGCAATATAGTGTATGTGGGCTTCATTACATCGATGGTCTCTGGTGCTGAATGACCGATGAGTGCGTCACACCTAGCTCTGTGATCATATGTATAATTCTTGTGTTTATTTTTAGGAATGGGAGCTGAAGAACGGCACATAAACCTCACAACACGTTTTCGTGTAGGAGCCTTAACCAGCGTGGACCAAGAGACAATACGACGCAGTGTTTCCAGTACATGAGTACAATGTACTTTGCTTCTTTGTTGTGGAGAATCGGCCACACATCACAGAGCAGCTGTGAAGGGGGTTGTCCCAGCGGACCAATTATTCTGCCTTGTGAAGACAGGTCCATTCTCTGTGCCGCCGGTCTGATGACCAGAAGACCTCTGCTGACATTACCACTGCGTGTGAGTTTCTGTAATGTTACATGCACAACATTCTGGCACATAACAGGGAATGACCGGGAATACCACAAATACAAGTAACTCTCCCACTGCTGCATGAATTGTCTTCATTGTATTGTTTTGCTGTTTGTGTTAAAGACTGGAATATTCTGAGGTTTTCGGTGATAGACTGCCATCGGTCACTGCCAATTGTCAGAGTGCCATCAGCCTAATCTTGCACCTTCCAATTTGTACTGCATACCCTGAGAATTTGCTGGCACATAGCAGAGAGGCAGCTATAGACATCATCACACCAATACCCTACTTTTATGTCTACTTACTATGTCTTAAAGCACTGCGAATCCCAAAATGTAAACATTTCAATCATTTTATTATGTGAAATAGCTATTTATAACATTCACAACTGTATGAGTAGAATGACCCACATCTGTACAGAGATATGTTGCTGTAAAAAGCAGCCTAATACACTATGACAGTGATGGCGAACCTTGGCACTCCAGATGTTTTGAAACTACATTTCCCATGATGCTCCACTACACTTCAGCGTGCAAGAGCATCATGGGAAATGTAGTTCCAAAACATCTGGGGTGCCAAGGTTCGCCATCACTGCACTATGACATCAGCCTTATTCAATAAAAGGTTAATATTCTTTAGTGTAGTAAGCTATATGTCAGGGGGCTCCAAACTAAGGCCTGCAGGCCACTGTGGCCCTTTGCTTGCCTTTATCCTGCTCTTGGGGAATTACTTCTACTGATACGGGACACTATTCCTACCATGGATGCCAGCAATGAGATACTATCCCTCCCACTGTTACCAGAGATGGGGAACTAATTCTTCAACTGACACCAATTATGGGGCACTATTCCTCCCACTGATACCAGAGATGGGGAACTAATTCTCCAACTGACACCAATTATGGGGCACTATTCCTCCCACTGATACCAGAGATGGGGAACTAATTCTCCAACTGACACCAGTTATGGGGCACTATTCCTCCCACTTTCACCAATGATGTAATTATTTTACTCCCACTGACCACCAAGCCAATAACATTGTTTACTGGGGCATTTTCTACTTTCACTGACCTCAGTCCAGCCCCCCAATGTTTGAAGGATGGTAAACTGGCCCCTTGTTGCAAAAGTTTGGAGGCTCCTGTTATATACCTTTCAGCAAAATAAATCCTTATTGGCTGACCAATCAGGATGCTGCATAATGATCTATCTTAATGAATTTAAAAGCTCACCTTTAACAAAAAAATAAAAATACCAATTTACGCGTTTATGCAGGTAAAAAAAATGCATTTTAGGTCCTTCGCTACATGTTACACCCTAAATACGGTAGTAACATGTTGCTAAGGGTGGAGATTAATGGCCTAATTCCCTTTCATTAAAGTGGCCTTCAATGAAAAAGAAGACAGCTGGATATGATATCACTATCCGTTTATTAAACTTTTTTTGTAACACAGTAATCCATGTTTCCTAAGTGGCCACACATAACCCCTTTCTAACTTTGTAAAACTGTTTGTCTTTCTGAGGGATGTCAGTAAATGTAAGATCTGCATCACTTCTTGGGGGCCTCTCCCGGATCTGCTTGCATCAGTTGGAAAGTGCTGGCTAGACCTGGGCACCGTCACCTAATGGTGAACCAGAAAATGTGAGGCTGCACACTTCTTACACTTTGTGTTCAAGGGCAGTTTTATTTATACGGTGGTAGAGACACTCCAACCTGTTCCTCTGGTGATGCGTTTTGATCCCCTGCTGGAATCAGAGACATAATTAAGGTGGCCATACATGGATCAAAATTTGTCCGATTCAGCAGGGACTGTCCGGATTTCTATCCATGTATGTGCAGGCTGGTTGTACAGAAGTCGATCTACTGATTGACGTCTGTACAACAAGCCTGTCGGGTTTTTCCCAAATGGTCAATGCCACCAGCTCTTTGCTGCAGCACTGATCAGTATAGTCTGACAGTGGGGAAGGCTTGTCGCTACATTGAGTGTTTGAGTGAGGGAATCGGGTCATTTGTTGAACAAATTTTTTTTTAAATGTTTTTTAAAATAATGTATGCACTGCTTAAGAGGGGCAAAACATATTGGGGTAGAGTTGAAGGTCCCTGGCACTTGTTTATTAATGTTACCCTTGATTATGCGGTGTGTGGCCTGACATTTTCTTTTTCGCTTGAGGAAATGTAAGTTTTATCTACTATGTCTGACCATTCTTTCTTTTCAGCGCGTCAAAGCTGAGTAGATCTGAGCCAGGGATAAAAACTTAACATCCCACGGTTTTGTGGGAGATTCTCCTTTTTGTAACTAGACAAACCTTCTTGCATTCCACATTGTATTCAGAGGTGCTGTGTAGATCCATTTGGTCTTCACTGTTACAAGTCAGTCATTTCAGGCTAGAGAGAGTCTAGCTACTTTGTTCATCAGAGGAGTCATTGGACAGGGTTTGTGTGCATTGGAAATTCTCTCCTTACAATCAGGATCCCGTCTCAGATAACCCATATTCTAACAGTATCTGTAAATGTTACCAATAGCTCCTCAATACAAGCTAACTTTATTATATAGGACTCTTGTGAAGATAAATGAGCACAGATTACATCATAATGTAGGCATTGATGAATTTTCAGATGATATTCTATAATGTAAATTTATTTTTCCAGAACTACTATAGGCAACACAATTCAATATTAAGTCAACTAAGCACCCATCTACAATTCATTACACTTATGTCATTTGTGGCTCTGATTTTCATGTAATGCGAAACAGAATATGGAAGAGGCTCTCTGCCAGGAATTTTAGTTTCAGTGTTGTGTATGAGGCATGGGGAATCGTCCTAGAAATTAGCTTACCTGTTACAGGGAGGTGCCCTGTCAATTGAAGAGAACAAGCCTTTCCTCTGGGCAGGTTGATTGTCTTGTGTCCCCCCTTCCTAGTGCATAGCAGACATTTAGGGTTGAGTGAATTGTGAATGTTTTGGCTACAGTGTTCAATCTGGATGACACACCACCATGCACCTGTAGAAATGATATATTGATTGTCAAATAATCAGTGCATTTTGCTATAGCTCACCAATCTCCTACCTATCTATGGTGCAGGCTATCTGGCCAACTGGTTGTCACTCACCAACATGCTTTACACCATAGCAAACCATCCTCTGCAAACTGTAAAACAGCCACCCAATTCTCTGCACAAAGATACAGGGTTCCCTGTAGGGGGGTCAAACTCTCTCCAACTTTATAGTAATGTACTTGAGGACTGGCACTAATTGCCATGCTAATTTAGAACTGAAGGATAGGTGCTGACTGGTAATAATGCCTTGTGAAGTTTTCATTGCATGAATGAGCGACTTTAGACCAGGGGTCTCCAGACTGCAGCCCGAGGGCCAGATGTGGCCCTTTGCTAGCCTTTATGCGGCCCTTGGGAAGCAACTCCTTCCACTAATATGAGGCACTATTCCTGGCACCAACAATGGGCCATTATATCTTCCACTGATACGAATGATGGAATACTATTCCTCCTACTACCTATTGACCACCAACCCTGGCACCATATTTATTCTCACTGATGCTGGGCCCGTGACATTTTCTGCCCCTGCTGGCCACAATCCGGCCCTCCTAAAGTCTGAATGACAATAAAGTGTGCCTTTGTTTGAAAAGTTTGGAGACCCCCTGCTTTAGACCCAAGAGACCTGCCAATGTTGCCATAATAGAGAGTTGGAGTCTGGGCACTTCCCCTATATTATGACATGGTGTAATGAAGGGGCCTCCCAATATATTAGGTCTCAGGTGGCATTGCCCTTTGAGATGTGGTGGGGGGCGGTCAATGCCTAAGTTGATATGTGCCTGTTGCAGGTATACCAGGCTCACTGGATTTTTTGAATGTCCTACAGCAACATTCTTACTAGTCATAGGTACCCAACACACCTAGGGTCACATTTACTTCGGTTAACCACTTTCAGACCGGACCATTTTGCTGGTAAATGACCAGAGGTCTTTTTACACTTTGGCACTGCGCTGCTTTAACTGGTAATTGCGCGGTCATGCAATGTTGTACCCAAACAAAATTTGCGTCCTTTTCTTCCCACAAATAGAGCTTTCTTTTGATGGTATTTGATTGCCTCTGCGATTTTTATTTTTTGCGATATAAACGTAAAAAGACCGCAAATTTTGAAAAAAAATGATATTTTCTACTTTTTGTTATTAGAAAAATCCAATAAACTCAATTTTAGTCATACATTTAGGCCAAAATGTATTCAGCCACATGTCTTTGGTAAAAAAAAAGTCAATAATTGTATATTTATTGGTTTGCGCAAAAGTTGTCACATCTACAAACTAAGGTACGTTTTCTGGAATTTACGCAGCTTTTAGTTTACGACTGCCTATCTCATTTCTTGAGGTGCTAAAATGACAGGGCAGTACAAAACCCCCCCAAATGACCCCATTTTGGAAAGTAGACCCCCTAAGGAAATTGATAAGAGGCATGTTGAGCCCATTGAATATTTTATTTTTTTGCCTCAAGCGATTGAATAATGACAAAAAAAAAATTTTTTTTTTTTTTTTACACAAAGTTGTCACTAAATGATATATTGCTCACACATGCTATGGGCGTATGTGAAATGACACCCCAAAATAAATTCTGCTGCTTCTCCTGAGTACGGGGATACCACATATGTGGGACTTTTTGGGAGCCTAGCCGCGTACAGGGCCCCGAAAACCAAGCACCGCCTTCAGGCTTTCTAAGGGCGTAAATTTTTGATTTCACGCCTCACTACCTATTACAGTTTTGAAGGCCATAAAATGCCAAGATGGCACAAAACCCCCACAAATGACCCCATTTTAGAAAGTAGACACCCCAAGCTATTTGCTGAGAGGCATGTTGAGTCCATGGAATATTTTATATTTTGCCACAAGTTGCGGGAAAATTACAAACTTTTTTTTTTTTTTTTTTTTTTTCACAAAGTTGTCACTAAATGATATATTGCTCATGCATGCCATGGGCATATGTGAAATGACACCCCAAAATAAATTCTGCTGCTTCTCCTGAGTACGGGGATACCACATATGTGGGACTTTTTGGGAGCCTAGCCGCGTACGGGGCCCCGAAAACCAAGCACCGCCTTCAGGCTTTCTAAGGGCGTAATTTTTTGAGTTCACTTCTCACTACCTATTACAGTTTTGAAGGCCATAAAATGCCAAGATGGCACAAAACCCCCACAAATGACCCCATTTTAGAAAGTAGACACCCCAAGCTATTTGCTGAGAGGCATGTTGAGTCCATGGAATATTTTATATTTTGCCACAAGTTGCGGGAAAATTACAAACTTTTTTTTTTTTCACAAAGTTGTCACTAAATGATATATTGCTCACGCATGCCATGGGCATATGTGAAATGACACCCCAAAATAAATTCTGCTGCTTCTCCTGAGTACGGGGATACCACATATGTGGGACTTTTTGGGAGCCTAGCCGCGTACGGGGCCCCAAAAACCAAGCACCGCCTTCAGGCTTTCTAAGGGCGTTACAGTTTTGAAGGCCATAAAATGCCAAGATGGCACAAACCCCCCCCCCAAATGACCCCATTTTAGAAAGTAGACACCCCTAAATTTAGGGGTACACTAGTGAGACTAGGTAATAAATGGCGGGTGCCCTGAAACTATAAAAAAATAACTAACCAACCAGCGTCACCTGTAACAGTTATATGGTGATCACTGGTGAAAGGGTTAACTAGGGGGCAATCAGGGGGCTTTATGCGGTAGTATATGGGGGTCCCTGGCGCTATAAAAAGCTGCGGCGAACCTAAATACCTACCTGCCTAACTAGCGTCACCTGTGACACTAATACAGCGATCAGAAAAACGATCGCTTATTAGGCTGGGTTCACACTGGAGCGATGCGGGAACGCCACGAATGCGCGGCGGGTTCCCGCATCGCATGCCTCCCGGCGGCAGTTCACACTGCCCTATGCGAACTGCTGGGAGTGTCAGTGAAATGTTAATGACACCCCCAGATCAGTTCGCATATCGCAGTGCGATCTGCAAACTTGGATCGCATGGTGTGAACACCCATGCGATCCGATTCTGCTGCGGACCAAAAAAAGGGTCCCGTGCGAGTTTGCGGCGGGTGCGGCGGGTGCGACACGAATTCAGCCATACTATCTGTATAGCTGAACTCGAATCGCACAGAGATCGGATGTGATTTGCACTGCAGTGCGGTGCGAATCACATCCGTTCTCATAAACCGCTGCAATGTGAACCCAGCCTTAGTGACACTGGCGACGGGGGGTGATCACGGGGTTAAACCTTTATTGGGGGGGTTAGGGGGGTACCTTAGAACTAAAGGGGGCTAACCCTAACTGCCCTAACAGTTATTAGTCACAAATGACACCTGCCGGGTGATCAGGGGGTTAAACCTTTATTAGGTAATAAATGGCGGGTGCCCTGAAACTATAAAAAAATAACTAACCAACCAGCGTCACCTGTAACAGTTATATGGTGATCACTGGTGAAAGGGTTAACTAGGGGGCAATCAGGGGGCTTTATGCGGTAGTATATGGGGGTCCCTAGCGCTATAAAAAGCTGCGGCGAACCTAAATACCTACCTGCCTAACTAGCGTCACCTGTGACACTAATACGGCGATCAGAAAAATGATCGCTTATTAGGCTGGGTTCACACTGGAGCGATGCGGAAACGCCGCGAATCCGCGGCGGGTTCCCGCATCGCATGCCTCCCGGCGGCAGTTCACACTGCCCTATGCGAACTGCTGGGAGTGTCAGTGAAATGTTACTGACACCCCCAGATCAGTTCGCATATCGCAGTGCGATCTGCAAACTCGGATCGCATGGTGTGAACACCCATGCGATCCGATTCTGCTGCGGGCCAAAAAAAGGGTCCCGTGCGAATTTGCGGCGGGTGCGGCGGGTGTGGCGGGTGCGGCGGGTGCGGCGAATGGCTGAACTCGAATCGCACAGAGATCGGATGTGATTTGCACTGCAGTGCGGTGCGAATCACATTCGTTCTCATAAACCGCTGCAATGTGAACCCAGCCTTAGTGACACTGGCGACGGGGGGTGATCACGGGGTTAAACCTTTATTGGGGGGGTTAGGGGGGTACATTAGAACTAAAGGGGGCTAACCCTAACTGCCCTAACAGTTATTACAGTCACAAATGACACCAATGCAAAAAAAAAAAAAAAAAATGACATTGGTGTCACTGTGACTGGGGGGGCAGGGGTAATTGGGGGGGTGATCGGGGGGTAAAGGGGGGGTGTGAGTGTGCCTGGCATGTTCTACTGTGTGTGGGATGTGTTGGTGCAACTCACTGATCCGCTCTCCTCCGTGTCGGAACGAAAAATACCGACACGGAGGAGAGAATACATCACTTCCTCTCCTGTGTTTACATTACAGGAGAGGAAGTGATGTCACCGGGGATTTCCATTCGTCGGGAGCGATCGCGAGGGGGTGGCCATGAATGAATGGCCGTCCCCTCGTCCGGGATCGCTCCCGAACGAAAACCGACCGCCGCAGGCACCGGGCGGGGGCCCGATCGGGCCCCCGACCCGCGGGAGGCAAATCACGTACATGTACGTGCTTATGCCTGCCCGTGCCATTCTGCCGACGTACATCGGCGTGAGGCGGTCGGCAAGTGGTTAAAGACTAAGCTTCCCATTCTTTAATCATTGACAAGATCAGTTTAGACTAAAATATGGACTGAACACCTCTTTAAGTCCAAAGAACCAACACAGTTATCAAAAAATATATTTATTTGTACATTTCTTCTAATTTTGTTAATGTTTTTTTATTTATATCTGTAAATAATCTGACAGATACTAAAAAAGGGCCTTTTTGCTCTTGAAAAAAAATAACTTGTTGGATTCTTTACCACATGAGGTGATCAATTCAATTATGATTGCTGTGGGGTAACAATAAATCTTAATGAGACAATTTATAACAGCAATTGTCCACTTTGGGAGGGCCTCAAGTCTCTGACGTGTCTGAAGTGTAGCACGCCCGAGGGGTGTCCATGTCAGCCTGAGCCCACAGAACATGAGCTAAATGGTGCTTGTCATCATTTAGCCTGGAAAAGTCCTAAACCTTGGAGCAGTATGTCTGTGGGGAACACTACCATGGATAAGGTTTTACTTTTAAAGGCAAAGTAGCATAAAAAAATAAAAATAAAAAAACTTCACCTGCCACGGCTGCATACCACTTTTATAAGGTAATATTGTTCCTTGTGTCGCATATTATTTGCTGTATTTTCTTGTTGTTAGAGGTAGTGAATAAATCTGGAAAAAAAATAAAAATTAGAGGGTTTCACAATAACAAATTGAGAATTTTTAATACTAGGTGAATGTTTCTGTTATTTACAGTCAATGGAGCTATTTGGACTTTTTCTTATATGTTGTGTAAAATTACACAAATATTAAAACACACCAAAAGCCTGCCAACAAAAGATAAAAACTGAAAAAAAATGTATTTATTTTTTATTATATTATAAACTTATTATTATTATTTTTTTTAACATTTAGATTCCATTCACACTTTTGAACCATTCATTTATGTGCTACTTAAAGTTGCAGAAATTTCAAAGTAGTTCAGGTACTGCTTTGATCCGACTTTTAGTCCCCTTTCACACTGCCCCAACTTGAAAGTCGTGCAATCTTTACTGCGATTTGTACGCAATTTCAGGGATTGCCTGTGTAAATTTGAGCTCTATGGACCTCAACCCTACTATACACTCTACACAACTATGGACCGCATCAAAGTTGGACCAAAGTAGTACAGGGACTACTTTTGAGGTCGGTGGGACTTGAGGACGCGCAGATATGAATGGTTATCATTGGGAATCACGGGGTACGACTTGTCATCATGTCTTGATGTCATGATGTCCAAAGTCACAAGTGTGAAAGGGGTCTTATGCAACTTGAGGGCCATAGACTTCAATGTTAACATGAAAGTCGTACTTGAATGTTATACAATGTAACTTGTGTGCAACAGTTGTCCATTATCACTGGTCAAAGCCAAAGTAGTATCTAAGCTGCGCCCATCCAAAGTTGCAGTCCAAAATCGGCGTAACTTTGAAGTCGTACAAGTGTGAATGGAGCCTTATGAATGGATTTCTATTTGTAGACAAATGCATTCATATTACTCTGCTGTGAAGTGAGTCACCATTGTCCATATTTCACCTGCCGACATTTTGTTTGCCTTTGAATCCATTCAAACATTTATGAATGGGTCTGAAGAGAAATAAACCCATTTGTACCAACATTCCCCCGGAGACAAAACTACATTGCGTTCTGGAGCACAGCGGCTGCACTTTGGGCACCAGGGAGTTACAGGAAAGTAGAGCTGGCTGAGAAGGAATAATTGCAAATTTCAGAGACTGCTTCATGATTGGACATCCTTTGTCTTGTGGCAGGAGAGCCTATTCTTTCATATCCTGGAACACAGTACATCTGATATAGTTATGGTGATGAGTTATAATTGGCACAAAAATATCTTCCACTAGAATACTACAAACCTATAAAACTTTGATCAGCTGTATATAAGATGGGTAAACTGGTGTACTTGGTTGGCTTAATGAGCCATATAAATTGAGAGTTACAAATTACAGCTGACCATCGGGATTAAAGGAAGTGATCTGCATGTCTCCATCCATTACCCCAGATATAGGAGTAAGCCATTGTTTTTGATCTGTGGATACAATGTGAATACCTTTTATTCTATATGGTATTATCCAAGCACAAAAAGCCCATCAGACTAGACATTTATTAAATCTATGTATTTTAGCATAATGCACAAAAAAGTAAATGTGTTATGTTTTACAAACTCACTAACCTGTTAAAATGTCAGGTTTCTGTGATGTAAAAAAAATGAGACAAAGATAAATCATTTCGGAACTTTTTCCACCTTTAGTGTGACATATAAACTGTACAACTCAATGGAACAACAAACTGAAATCTTTTAGGCGGAGGGAAGTAAAAATAAAATGATATGGTTGCACAAGTGTGCACACCCTTAAACTATTACTTTGTTGAAGCACCTTTTGATTTTATTACAGCACTCAGTCTTTTTAGGTATGAGTCTATCAGCATGGCACATCTTGACTTGGCAATATTTTCCCACTCTTCTTAGCAACTCCAAATCTGTCATATTGTGAGGGCATCTCACAGACCTCTTCAGATCACCCCACAGATTTTTAATCGGATTCAGGTCTGGGCTCTGCCTGGGCCATTCCAAAACTGTAGGCTGGGTTCACATTATCGCTGCATGTGGCTTACAGTAGGGGTCCGGTGCATTCTGGTTCACCGTTTCAGGTCTGATTTCAGCCTGAATTTGGGGCTGAATTTGGACCTGAAACAGACCAAAAGATGCACAGGGCTCTTGTGCAAATTTGCACCAGAGCCGCAGCGGAGATATGTGAACCAACTCCATAGAGAGTCGGTCAAAATCTCCTGCTATTGCGAATTGAAATGCGGTTCCCCGCATCCAATTCACAATAGCAGGAGATTTTGACAGACTCTCTGAACCCAGCCTTAATCGTCTTAATCTTCTTCTAGTGAAGCCATTCCTTTGTTGATTTGGATGTATGCTTTGGGTCGTTGTCATGCTGAAAGATGAAGTTCCTCTTCCATGTTCAGCTTTCTAGCAGAAGCCTGAAGGTTTTGTGCCAATATTGACTGGTATTTGGAACTGTTCATAATTCCCTCTACCTTGACTAAGGGCCCTGTTCCAGCTGAAGAAAAACAGCCCCAAAGCATAATGCTGCCACCACCATGCTTCACTGTTGGTATGGTGTTCTTTTGGTGATGTGCAGTGTTTTTTTTGCGCCAAACATATTTTTTGGAATAATGGCCAAAAAGTTCAACCTTGGCTTCGTCAGCCCATAACAAATTTTCCCACATGCCTTTGGGAGACTTCAGATGTGTTTTTATTAAATTTAGCCGGGCTTGGATGTTTTTCTTTGTAAGAAAAGGCTTCCGTCTTGCCACTCTACCCCAGACATATGAAGAATACGGGCGATTGTTGTCACATGTACTATACATCCAGTAATTGCCAGATATTCCTGCGGTTCCTTTAACCACTTAAGGACAGAGCTTCGTTTGGAGAGTTGATGTTTACTGGTTTAAAACTGATTTTTTTTTTTGCCAGAAAATTACTTAGAACCCCCAAACATTTATATGTAAATATTTTTCTAACATCCCTAGAGAATAAAATGGCAGTCATTGCAATACTTTCTGTCACACCGTATTTGCGCAGGGCCCTTACAAGCGCACTTTTTTTTTTTTAAATAAAAAAATAAAACAGTAAAGTTAGCTCAATTTTTTTATATTGTGAAAGATGATGTTACGCAGAGTAAATTGATACCCAACATGTCACGCTTCAAAATCATGCCCGCTCGTAGAATGGTGACAAACTTTTATCCTTAAAAATCTCCATAGGTGATGTTTAAAAAATTCGCCAGGTTGCATGTTTTTTGAGTTACAGTGTAGGTCTGGAGCTAGAATTATTGCTCTCACTCTTAACGATCCCGGTATCAGTAGTTTGAACACCGTTTACGTATGCGGGCGCTACTCGTGTATGCGTTCGCTTCTGCACGTGAGCTCGTCAGGATGGGGTGCATTCAATTTTTTTTATTGTTTTTCTTATTTATTATACTTTTTATTCTTTATTTTTACACTGTTCTTTTAAAAAAAAATGGCACTTTTATTCCTATTAGAAGGAATGTAAACATCCCTTGTAATAGAAAAAATGCATGACAGGTCCTCTTAAATATGAGATCTGGGGTCAAAAAGACATCATTTACACTAAAATGCAATAAAAACTTTAACAAAAATGTTGTTTGAATTTTTAGAGCTATTTTGAAGTCGCTTTCGCCCTGCAATGGTATGGTGGCGGGTGGGGACCATCTTCCCCTCACTCGGCTCCATACCACACAGGGAGAAGGTTCCGATCGCCTCCTCCGGTAAGTGGCGGGGGGCACTGGGTAAGCGACGGGAGGAGGTCCTCTCCTGCCATCAATAAAAGTGATCTCATGGCAAATCTGCCGCTGAGACCACTTTTATCTGAAAGCCAACCGCCTGCTGAAGAAGTGGATACCGGGGTTATGGCAGCTAGCTGCTGCCATAACAACGATATTCCACTTCAAACAGCCGAGGTACAATGACGACAGGCGGTCAGCAAGTGGTTGATGTTCCTGTAGGCCTCTTGGCAGCCTCCCTAACCAGTTTTCTTCTCATCTTTTCATCAATTTTGGACGGACATCCAGTTCTTGGTAATGTCACTGTTGTGCCATATTTTCTCCGCTTGATGATGACTGTCTTCACTGTGTTCCATGGTATATCTAATGTCTTGGAATTTTTTTTTGTACCCTTCTCATTGATACCTTTTAAGAATGAGATCCCTCTGATGCTTTGGAAGCTCTCTACGGACCATGGCTTTTGCTGTAGGATGCGACTAAGAAAATGTTAGGAAAGACCTACTAAACAGCTGAACTTTATTTGGGGTTAATCAGAGGCACTTTAACTGATGGCAGGTGTGTACTAACTCCTATTTAACATGAGTTTGAATGTGATTGCTTAATTCTGAACACCGCTACATCCCTGGTTATAAGAGGGTGTGCACACTTATGAAACCACATTATTTTAGTTCTTCATTTTTACTCCCCCCTAAAAGATTTAATTTTTTTTTTTCAATTAAGTTGTACAATCTATAGGTTTATTTAAAGGTGAAAATGTATCCATGTATGGGCAGGCTGATTGTACCTAAGTCAATCCATCGATTGGCTTGGATACAACCAGCCTGTCAGGTTTTTACATACAATTACTGCCGGCTGCTACCAGTAACTGTGCTCTCCTTGCCGGGAGATGACAGTTGAAGAGTCAAATAGGACTGGTTCTTGGTGCTGCAATACATAGGGGTTGATTTACTAAAGGCGGCTAGTCTGTGCACTGCAAGTGCAGTTGCTCTAGACCTGAGGAGAACATACAAGGAAAATTTATAAAAAAAAAATTTTTGCTTGCACAGGATTGGATGATAGAAATCAGCATAGCTTCCCCTCATTTCAGATCGTACCCTCAGATCTAGCACAACTACACAGCATATTTGCCTTTAGTAAATCAGCCTCATAGAGTTCTTCTTTCAGACACTGTATTAAAAAAAAAAGGTCTCGTTCTGTGGCTGGGAATTACCGTATAAGATGGGCATATGATATGACAGGCTCTTAAAAAAAAAAGTGCTTTATGGATTTATTATACCAGTGGCTTAAATAAACGCAACACATTCAAAAGTTTTTTTTTTATGTGAATGTTTTTATAATTATTTTGTTGCTTCTTTTTACCTACTGGATTTTTTCTTAAAGAAACTTTTTATAAGGCTTATTGATTTTTGTAGATATTTTTATGTAAAATTATTGCTGGTGTTAATGCAGTGTGCTCTCTGTATGTACATAGTTACAGTGTTTATTTTTATTTTTATGCAAATGATGTTTTCATTCAATGCCGCTATTACCGAATATTGCTTTTTGGCAGGTTAGGTGGCCATTTTGGATCAGTATGCAAAAGTGTCAACTGTATTTTCTATCACGGCTAGGTTCTTGTCTTGTTTCTCATGCCAGCTGATGGGTTGCTGTAAAGCCAAGCAAACAGTACTCTTACGTAAATCTTTTTGTTGCCAAACCAGATCTAACCAATTGACAATCTAGATGTGTTTTGTACCCTTAGTGCTTACCCATAATACCCTATCAATAAGTACTAAAGGTGTGAAACTTATCGAGGTTAGTGTTTGATGCCAATATAAGATGCCCTTTGTGTTTCAGTAAACACCTACCAATGTTACAAGACACCACCACAAGTTTCCTCTGCTTAGCGGTAATTTTGAATGGTCCTTTACTGATTTTGCTTTGTTTTTAGATTTTTGGTTGTTCATTGTGCTTACAGGGACAACCAAAGGGTGCTATTATTTGCACATTGAAAGACCTTATCTTGCGTGTCCCTTGTCATGGTGGTCCTTTCCCACGAAACCTCATCCCTTTTACCTGCTACGTGTCTGAGTGGTCATTCTTTCTTCTTGTAGTATGGATTGACTATTCACAATCTGCCCTAGGGTGGCCATGTTAACAACCCGATAAACACATACCATTCATTTCTACAATTTCTGTTTGTTAAATACACATTATGCCGTCTTACTCAGTTCCCGTCATGAATGTAATGCATTTGTTCTTTGTGTGTATTTTTGTCGTAGAGGCCTTTCCTTAATAACCTGGTGTAAAGAGCCTTGGTGTGCAGTAACCCATAGCAACCTATCAGAAATAAGTTTTCATTGGGCTTTCAACAGTAATAGAATTAAAAACGGATTCCAGTTGCCAAGGGTTACAGCACTGCCTTTGTACACCATGGTATTACATAATGTGCAGAGAGTTGCTGAGCATCCTGGTCAGACTTTTATGTGTGTGTGTAAATACATCCATTTTATGGGACATATTTAATTTTTAAGATGCATATTTTATTTAAAAAAAAGACATGTCTACTTGTTATGAAAGTGGATTCAACTGATTATTGTATTTTAGACTATTCTTTAAATATTTCTGTACACTGTATTAATATGGACTTGCACTTAGTTTGAGTGCTTACGCAGTAATGTGCACTAATAAAATTAATTTACAGACATTTGGAGTGGATGTTTGATTTTAAAATAACAATGTATCCTGGTTAATGTGATGCTGCAATAAATGTCTTCCCAATTTCCTGTCCTAAGTCATAGTCAATCAAGGAATCTTTGTGCTCCCTGGAAACACTGCAGTAAGTCCACTGAATTTAACCAAAAAAGTCAGAGAAAACGAATTCCCAAACTGGGAATGAATACTAAACATAAATAATAAAAAATAAAACATGGTTGATGGTACCTTTTTTCAATTTTTTTTTTTTATTGAGGCGATACCTCTTTCAAAAAATAAAACATGTCACCACGTGTGAACAGTTTGCGCAACTTGAATATGTAATGATAAAGTCCAAGTTTGCCTTAAAGATGTTGTAAACCTCGGGACAAAAGAAAAAAAACCCTGCAAGACAAAGGCATAATGAGCTAGCACGCATTGCATACTAGCTCATTATGAAATACCTCCGAACGATGCCCTGAATCTGCGTTGGTACTCAGAGTACAGGCCATCTTCCACCAGGGTTACTTCACGGCTCCGGCGCTTTGATTGGCCAGAGCCGTGATGACATCACTCCCGCACATGTGGGAGCCACTGGTCATGGTTTGAGTACCACGGCACCAGCGGGCCGCTTCTTTAGCGCGCAAGCGCAGGTGACGTCGGCGGCAGTGCATATATTGAATATCTCCTAAAGCGTGCAAGTTTAGGAGATATTCACGGTACCTACAGGTAAGCCTTGTTGTAGGCTTACCTGTAGGTAAAAGTAGTATAACAGAGTTTACAACAACTTTAAGTTGGTCATACACACATACATTTTAAGAAGTGGTGTTTTTCCACCTATCGCGCTGAGGTATCCTTATAATCAGCTTAACAGAACATAGACATATGTATACAGGAAAATTCAGCTGTGGTTCAAGTAGGACCAGAGCTAGAAGGAAGGCTCCAAAAGGAAACTCACTGCAGTATATGTATAAGCAGATTTTATTAATGCAAAATGTTTTAACAATATCAAAAATATGAAAAAGTCAAGCTGCCACCACACCACACCCAGTAAAACATGACAACGTTGTCACGAATACTAAAAACAACCCAGGCTCTCAGTCATTAAATCCACACATACCAGGGTTCTGAGGAGGGCTAGCAGTGTATAAGCGCAAAAAACAGCAACGATGTGCAGGCCCCGGTGGCCGTGATGAAGGGGGAAGCCAACAACAGGTGACTGGTAAGAGGGCACCAAGGATGTCAGCAAGTCCATGTAAAAATGAGCCACTGGGCGATATGGCAGTATAGGTGGCTTGGGACAGCTGACTTTGAAACAGGCACTGAGATCCATGGATGAGCAGGGAACAGAGACAGCGATGCAAAGCCAACAACCAGTAGATGGATGGCAGGGGGAGCAGAAGGGACAGAGAAAGGTGATACAACTGCAATGTAGGTTTGGGGTGTAGCCACACGGCGTTGGTGAGTGTAAAACAGTTGAGTGGATTTGGGAACAATGTCCCATGAACAGTCTCAACCAATGTTCCACAAGATCTCAATGTCCACCGACCCTGCTGTATTCTGGTGATGGTAGTCCTGTGCAGCTCCCCCTCAATGGTCTCCGATGTGGCTGCTGATGCTTTGCAGAAGGTCTTCATGGGCGCTGTCAGATCCACATGGAGCAGTGTGGAGTAGCAGATGAGTGAGGGAACTCGGTCACATGATGTGAAGACATCAATGCATTATGTCCTCACCGGGTCACGTGACCTTCTTCAGGACACCGTGGAGATTCGTATTTGGGCTTATAATGGGTTGTAAAGGCACCTCCCCTTTGAACTTTTACCTACTAATTGCCATAGAATTAAAGTCCCACGTCATGATTTAACAGGTAGATCAAATAATAATACATGAGTGTAATACATTTTGGATACAGTAACATGCACGTGCAAGAGGGCGCAAATTTTATTCTCTGATCCATCTGGGGAATCCATCCAGACCTACATAAAGGCAGGGATCCACAGCAGGATAAACAAAACAAAATACAGAAAAACAAAAAATGTTGAACCTAAATCTAAACTTTATATTCCTGTATATTGCTTACCTTGGCTCCATTAACCCCACCCCCTATTTGGAGTAAGTCGGTGATGTATTCTATGAATACCGATTGAGTGAGGCTTTTTCAATTTTTTTATACCCCTTTTTGTCACGGACATACAGTGCCTTGAAAAGGTATTCATACTCCTTGACATTTTCCACATTTTGTCATGTTACAACCAAAAATGTAAATGTATTTTATTGGGATTATATGTGATAAAACAACACAAAGTGGCATATAATTGTGAAGTGGAAGGAAAATGATAAATGGTTTTCAACATTTTTTACAAATAAATATGTGAAAAGTGTGGTGTGCATTTGTATTCAGCCCCCTTTACACTGATACCCCTAACTAAAATCTAGTGGAACCAATTACCTTCAGAAGTCACCTAATTAGTAAATATTGTTAATATTTAAAAATTGTTTGATTTAATCTCAGTATAAATGCAGCTCTTCTGTGAAACCTTCAGAGGTTTGTTAGTGAACCTTAGTAAACAAACAGCATAATGAATGCCAAGAAACACGAGATAGGTCAGAGATAAAGTTATAGAGTAGTTTAATGCAAGGTTAGGTTCTAAAAAAAATATCCCAAGCTTTGAACATCACACGGAGCACTGTTCAATCCATCATCCAAAAATGGAAAGAGTATGACCAGTAGCGGCTGGTGGGCAAAATTTTTTGGGGGGGTGCAAACAAACTGAAAAATACTGAAACAAAAACATCATATGCAGCCACTGTGCCTATCATATGAAGCCACCGTGCCTATCTAATGCAGCCATTGTGCCCATCAAATGCAGTCACTGTGCCCATCATAGCAGTGGTGGCTGGTGCTCAAAATTTTTTGGGGGGGTGCAAAAGAACCTCAAAAATACTGAAACAAAAGCATCAAATTCAGCCTCACTGTGCCCATCATATGCAGCCAACTGTGCCCATCATATGCAGCCACTGTGCCCATCATATGCAGCCAACTGTGCCAATCATATGCAGCCACTGTGCCCATCATATACAGCCAACTGTGCCCCATCATATGCAGCCACTGTGACAACTGCCCACTCGCTCACTCGCTGTCTGCCCGCAACCTACCCCATCATGGTGGCGGGTGACGGCATCAAGCTGTGGGATGCGTAGCTCAGGTCAGGCAGTGGCTCCTGTGTCCTCCATATGTCTCTTCTTGCCTTCTGCTAGGCGACCAATTGGATCGCTTCTACCTTCAGCCGATCAGGTGACAGGTATTAGTCCCATGCCTCCTGATTGGCTGAGAGGCGGTTCAGTGGTAGAAAAGCAAATATTCATGCTTTTCTAATACACCTGGGTGGACTGCAAGTGCAATGCTTAGCGTTCCAAGTTCACCTTTTTTGAAGCCTTTTCGAGCCTATGGCTCTAATCAGGTGATTCAAAAAAACATCCCCCAGCTGTAATTCAGGCCCTCCATGTCCAAAAAGGGTCCAGACGCCTGAATAGGGGATGGCAGCGGCGGACATGGATAGATGCTATGCACGAATCTATCCATGAAACATATAGGGGGTAGCTAGAGAGGGGGGGCGGCTCCCGTGTGCCCTTAATGGATACACCGCCACTGAGTATGGCACAACTGCAAACCTACCAAGACATGGCCGTCCATCTAAATTGACAGGCCGGGCAAGGAGAGCATTAATCAGAGAAGCAGTCAAGATAGATGCCCATGGTAGCCATCAGAAGTCCCGTTTGCAGTTTGTGAGAAGCCATGTGGGGGACACAGCAAATGTGGGATAGGGTGCTCTGGTCAGATGTGACCAAAATGTAACTTTTTGGCCTAAAGGCAAAACGCTATGTATGTTTATCTAACACTGCACATCACAATGAATACACCATCCCCACCAGCCAACATGGTGATGACAGCATCCTGTTCAAGGGGTGCTTTTCTACAGCAGGGACAGGGAAGCTGGTCAGAGTTGATGGGAAGATGGATGGAGCCAAATACAGGGCAATCTTAGAAGAAAGCCTGTTATGCCGTGTACACATGGCCGGACTTTTCGACAGCAACGGTCCAACGGAACGAATCCGTCGGATAATTTGATCGTGTGTGGACTTCATCTGACCTTTGCTGTCGAAAAATCAGACAGACTTGAGATTTAGAACATGTTTCAAATCTGCTAGACGGACTCGAGTCCGGTTGAAAAATCTGTTCGTCTGTATGCTAGTCCGATGGACTAAAGCCAACACTAGGGCAGCTTTTGGCTACTGGCTATGAACTTCCTTATTCTAGTCCAGTCGTATATCATCACGGTCGAATCCATCAGATTTGGCGTTATTGTGTGTGACCATGTCCGTTCGTTCGGGAAACTCCGTCAGAAGTCCGCCGAAAGTCCGTCGGCAAGACCGTTGGACCTAGTCTGCCAGAAAGTCTGGTCGTGTGCAAATGACTTGAGACTGGGGCAGAGGTTCACCATACCTCAGGACAACGACCCTAAACATACAAGTAGAGCTACAATTCCAGCTATTGTATTCTGACACTTGCCACCCTTGGTTGTCAGAATTCCTGACCAGTGACTGGAGCTGAATTTTTTCACCCCTGACTCCTTCAGTTTGAGTTTGTCAAGCCTGGTGGTGTCAGTAGGGCCACTGAAGGCTCAAATTTCGTCCAATTCATGGGAACCAAGTGAAATTTGTACCATGTATGGTAAGCTTTAATCTGAAGTTAAATAAGCTGCCACCAGATTCAGAGGGTTGTACTCTACAGAGGCCTTCATGTGGGTCTGCAGCCTCTTTTCATCAATTCATAAACCCTCCTTCAAAATCTCTGAATCTACTTGAAGCTTAATTGAGGATGGGGGGCATGGTGGCGTGACATTATTGCAAATTATGGCAAAATTACTTTGCACTCTTTCAGTGATTACTCTGTGCTTTTTTTTCAGTCACAGTACTGCCCTCTTCTTACACATCCAGCATCTGGTTTCAAGCATTGGGAGGCCAGTAAAAACACAGCTCTGACTCGTGTGCCATTATACAGATGCCAGGAGTTCACACTGTACTCCATATGCTCGACAGGCAATGCACAATTGCTAGGAAAAAAGAACACGGGGTCACAAAAGAGACACTCAAAGGGGTTAATTTACTAAAGGCAGATAGATAATAGACTGTGCAGCTGCACTGTACAGGAACAGTTGCTCCAGTGCTTGGTAAATGAGGTAAAGATTCACTTTGCAAAGAATACCCAATTATGTGCAAGGAAAATTTAAAAAAATAAACATTTTTTGCTTGCACATGATTGGATGATGGAAGTCCGCAGAGCATCTGCTCATTTACTACACTCTGGAGCAACTGCTCATGCAGAGTGCATCTTCACTTTGTAAAGTGTCAGCCTTTAGTAAATCAACCCCAAAGTCTCTTTAACCAAAATACTCTGCCTACTACCATTTTTTTTAGAACTTCTTTTTATGCTTTCAAAGGTACATGTCAGAATAGGAAAATAGAAGTTTTAATTGCCTTTGGTGAGTTACTAGGCAGATTTTGGGTGTACGAAAATGCAAATACTGCTTTTATCTATGTAGCTGGTTCTTGACTCCTTGCCCAACACTGTACCAAGATAGGTTTGCCACCTCATCTCTTTAAACCCAAACACATATTAATTACACAGGTTCTGAAGCTAATTTAATGCAGATAAGACACTACGTGAGTTTAATTACCACCTTAATCAGCCACAGAACCTGAGTAATTATTAATTGGGCTTTAAGGGATTATGTGGCAACCCTATACCAAGATTAAAGGGTGGTGTCAAGGATTGACTTCAGAGAAAGTCAGTGTTTACATATTAGAGCACCTCAGGTGTCAGAGCACCCACAGAGCACTAGAGAGCAAAATCTGGTGAAGCTCTGCATGGTAGCCAATCGGCCTTTAGCTTCAGTATGTTCAATTAAGCTTTGACAAAAAAATTGAAAGTTGATTGGTTTCTATGCAGAGCTGAATCAGATTTTGCACTCATCTTTATCATGGTAAAACAACCCCTATGTGTAGACATTTGTAAAATGCCTACTATTGTTTGCAAGGACCATCAGACTAAAAGCTTCCATTCTTTTCGAGATTGCTTTATTTAAAATATAGAATGCCATGCAAGTATTGGACAGCTGGTGTCCCTAACAACTTATGCTGTGCATGTAACATTGGCACAAGGTCTTGTTTTTAGGCCTGGTTCACACCTACCCAGGTTGCAGTTTGCATATTCCAGGTGCATTTTGCATTTTTCAATACATGTTTTTGATCCATTGAAGTCTATGGAACCAAAAACCAGAAAAAAAAGTCCCTGGCCCTTTCCATAAAATGTACAGGTGTGAATCTGACCCATAGGAAACCATGCAAAAGATAAGGAAAATAGGGACAGTTGCTGAAGATGTCCTACTAGAAACTCAGAGGAGAAATGGACAACATAAAGTATCAAAAAGATGTGGGGGAAGATCAATACAGTAATGAAATACTTGTAGACTTCCAAACAGGTTACTGGTTAGAGATTTGTTCAAAGATTTATGCATTCCTCAACAGTTTCGAGAACAAGGGATGGCTTCTTCAGGAGGATAAATCTAAGTAAACAGTATAAATCAAACAATCATAAAAAATATACATCTCTCATATAATACATCAAATAACATGCAGTAAATACAACAAAACAGCAAAAACAGGCATAGCTGCTTACCAATTGCACACATCAGTCACTAAAAACTTCCCCTGCGGCAGACATGGGGAAGAAAAGGGAAGGAGGGGGGAAAGAAGGGGGGGGGGGAATATAGGACAAGGATAAGCACATAATACATGCCATACCTAAACTAGAAAGTGTGATGTGGCACCAAGGGGGAAGGGAAAAAAAGAGATGTCAGCCACAGAAAGAGTTCTCTCATGTAGCAAAGATACAAAGTCACATTGCTCAGTGGACAGCTGCTATCAGTTGTATCCATCCAGGGTGGATGATGGTACAGCCGGTATAATCTGAAGAGACAGGGCAGAGATAACATGTCAGTGAGTGGAGGTACTGTGATTAGAGGGCTGATGAGCGGCCATGGTGGAACTCAGTACATACGTGATAGTAATGACTTTGGGCATCCTGTAGGGTTGCCACCTGTCTGGGATTCACCCTGACAGTCTGGGTTTTAAATTCTGTGTCCGGGTTTCAGTCCACCTGAAACCCAGACACATCAGTGGCAGCCCTGCAGCACCAGTCCTCCTATCCCCCTCTCCCCTCCCTTTGGCTTCCAGTGCTTTTAAATATATTGGTAGGGAGGACACTTTAACTGGGATACAGACTAACATGGGGGGTGGGTTATACTGGGGGACAGACTGATGCAGGGGTTATACTGGGGAACAGACTGATGTGGGGGTTTTTTGCTGGGGGACAGACTGACGTGGGGGGAGATACTTGTGGACAGACTGATGTGGAGGGAATTATACTGGGGGACAGACTGAGGTGGGTGGATGATACTGGGGGACAGACTGACGTGGGTGGATTATACTGGGGGACAGACTTCCCTGGGGGGATTATACTGGGGGACAGTCTGAATTGGTGGGATGTACTGGGGGACAGACTGACCAGGAAGAGATTATACTGGAGGACAGACTGAACTGGGGAGGATGTACTGGAGTACAGACTGAACTTGGGGGGTTCACCGGGGGACAAACTATCCTTGCTTAATATAACTATGCTCCTCAAGCTTCTCCCATTATTAACACAATTTGGCCACATGCACTGTTCATCACAAGACGCTACATGCACCACAATCCAACTCACCGTTGTCCCGGGTCTTTTGCAATCCTATAGGGCAGTGATGGTGAACCTTGGCACCCCGGATGTTTTGGAACCACATTTCCCATGATGCTCAACTACACTGCAGAGTGCATGAGCATCATGTGAAATGTAGTTCCAAAACATCTGGGGTGCCAAGGTTCACCATCACTACTAAAGGGTATACTGCAAAAAAAAAATCTAAATTGTTATGCGCTGCTAAAGTGTTCGGGTTTGGCTAGATGAAAAGGTGGCAACCCTAGCATCCCCCCTTGGGCAGAACTGTCCACAATGCTCGCAAACCCAGGGTGTACTCACTTTTGCTGCCAGCGGTTCAGACATTAATGGCTGTGTGTTGAGTTATTTTGAGGGGACAGCAAATTTACACTGTTATACAATCTGTACACTCACTACTTTACATTGTAGCAAAGTGTCATTTCTTCAGTGTTGTCACATGAAAAGATATAATAAAATCTTTACAAAAATGTTAGGGGTGTACTCACTTTTGTATATATACAGCATTTTGCAATAGTTTTCACATGTCTTTAAACCTTTCGATGTTTTCGGCTCTGGCACGGCAATAGTCTCTCTTGTAATTAATCTAAAATAGCTACCGTGAAATAAATCACATTTAAATCTTTCACTTTCAGAATTACAAATTAATTTCAGCTACAGGCATCAGCCTAATCCATGAATCCATTTTCCTAAAGCATGAAACGTCGGTGCACAGGAAGATTCTGTTTAATGTTGAAAATGAGATCTGTTAATCACTGCCCATTTCCATAAACCTTATACACTATCTCTGCTAGCATACATGTGGAAGGGTTGTGTTGTTTCCTTAGTGATATTAGTTGGATGTAGTAACTCTGTTGGTAACTAGGTGGCACTGCGGCTCTTTTAAACGGTCAAAACAGAAAACCGCTGGAAGTGCAGCCTAGACTGGCCTTCTAAATATGTCAAATTCTTGACACACAGGGACCGTCCAAAGAAATCACAGATTGGAGACAGCAAAATGCAATCTGTTATGTGCTAAACTCAATTTTGTACCTTGATGGCTTATGTTTTTTTTTCTTTTCTTATTTATTTCATCCTTTTGCATTGTTGAAGGTTTGCAAATCCTGTTTTTATCTTAAAAGACATAGAGTGGGAAAAATAAAAAAATTGATTTTGGACTCACCAGTGGCAATGCAGGCGTTTTTGACATGGTACAAACTGGGGTGAGACAAGGTGAGTACATGATAGTTCTAGGATAATTATGTTTTTATGGTCAAGTTTAGTGTTGGGGTCAGGGGTTAGGTGATTTGGTTTAAGGGCAAGGTTAAAGTTAGGGGATCGGAATAGGGTTAAGTGGAATTAAAGTATTCAGTATGTAAACTCCATCACTATAATCTCATGAGCTTTACAATAATTAATCTCAAGTTCAGAAAGAATCATTTATTGCATACTTTCATCGGTCCAGCTTGCCACAATGCAAGTATGCATATCTCAAACTTGATGGACTGCCGGGAGAGCTGACAATCACTGTAGTATTTGGTACTACTACAGTGATAGCAGCGAGCTTCTGGATCATCAAGCATAAAGTACATCTATAAATATACTAATATATACATAAGGTATAACATCCATGAAAAGTCTTCTCTTCAAAGAAGCCTATCCTGCTTCTAACTAACACTGTTTTACTTCCTCCATCAGCTCATCTGCCCACAGCTATTACCTTTTGTATCAATTGCCCCTTCCTTTTTAGATTGTAAGCTCTAATGAGTAGGGCCCTCTGATTCCTCTTGTGCCAAATTGTAATGTAACTGTAATGTCTGCCCTCATGTTGTAAAGCGCTGCGCAAACTGTTGGCGCTATATAAAACCTGAATAATAATAAATAATAATAAATTATTAATACTCCAGTCTATACCATTGTTTACAGATATTCTTTATAGCATTATTATGATTAGACCACGTTTTTACGACTATAATAATTACAGAGTACTTATATGTATATACAATCCAGTTTCCATAATCATAACGCAAATGTGTTTTTGCTGTTTTTATGTATTAGATGTTTAACATTCAAGATGAATTACTGCCAGTGCATAATTTCGTTTTTATTATCTTCATTAATCATTTTTTTCTTTTTAATTACTCTATTCATTAACTCTTGATTTTTTTTATTTTTCATCAATATATTTGTATTCGCTAATAATCATTCATCTATTTTACAACATTTTAGAGTATATTATGCTATATGCCATCAATTTCAATTTTTAATTCTAAGCTATCTGTAAATGTAATAGTGTATTTCATCTAATTGAATTTGTTTTGTTGTATTGTGACATGAATTATCCTTTCTGAGCCCTGTAGTCCTCTGTGGGCCAGCTTCAATACATAGAGGCTCGGTAACCCTTGCACCTTTAACCTGATGAAAGAGCGAGCGTGCCTGATAACTATATTGTGCATGCTCTGAAGGATGTCACAGCTCCAACTGCGTTGATGTCATCCTGCTGACGCTGTGGGTCACGTGTGGGTTCCAGCGCTATCTTGGAAGTGTCTGGATGGCTCCCCTAAACACCTTACAACATGGCAGTGGATCCTGGTCTCCTCGATGGCTTTTCCTATACAGGGTCCTAGACTTACTGTGATTGATGAGCCTAATACTTACCTTGCTATGTGAGTTGCCATTTGGCATTTTTACTTTTTAATTAAAAGTTTTTAAACAGTCTGCACTTAGAGGCACTTTTCTATTTGTCTTTTGTGTTCTACATAGAGCGTCTGCTTCTGCTCCTTAAAAGAGCTGCCCTGGTGCACAAGCTTTTGGGCTATTTCACACATCTACTTATGGCCTATATATGATTGTTTTCCAGATGGACTTTTTAGTTTTGAAATAGGTGTCTGAACCTGTTGGCATCTTCATTTCCATTGTTTTGATTTATTCTATCCAAAGAAGCCACAAGTTCCACAAGCCAAGTTCTACACTTAACGGGATACATTACTGCTAAATTATGCTCCTAACCTTCCTCAGCATGAACAACCTTAAGAACCTCTTGATGTTTTTAAAATAAATTCCCAACTTGTTGCATTCATTAAAGGGAAACTTTGCTTGTTGCGTTACCATCTCTGGGGAAGTTAATTTCTCATAAAAAGGGGATTATACCTCCATTGTGCACCAACATAAAAAGCTCCAACAAGCCGACAGAAGAGTTCCTCCACATTGTTTGATAGGTTCTGTATGGCCCATTTTGCTTACCAAAAACCTCAGTTAAACTCTACTTCTGGTTACTGGGAGCCCATATAAACTAGCTAGTCTAATATTCTTGCTCTTCCCCTTTTGCTCGTTTGGGGAAAATTCTCTCACAGTAGGAGAGCTATGTATAAACTCTGAGGAGAAAACAAAGGAGAGAGGTGCCTCTAAGTGCAGGAGTAAAAGCCGGTTTAATCAAACATCCAATTGGCAACTCACATGTTAAAAAAAATTGGCAGGCACATCAGTAAATAAAATCCCGAAAGTAACATCGGTGGGAATTCAAGTCTCTGCTCCTGTCTCCGCAAGCATTCAGGTCCCTGTTAATCACCGCTAAGATGTAAAACTGGCTGTACAGTGAGGGAGTCTATAACGAAGCTTGACAAGCAGGTGGCTGGGTGGCATGGAGAGATGACAACACTGGAGTGCAACGCGTTTCCGAGCATGGGAGCTGCATGTGTGGCAGTAGGGGTGCTCCCTTTTCAAGCTATATAGGTGTCAAGCCGCATTCTGGACTCCCTCCCCATGCAGCCGGTGTTCTGTCAAATTCTCCAACCACTTAATTTCCGGTTTCTTTAAACCAGCAGTAATTGGAGTTTTTGACAAATTGGTGGTTGGACACAACACCAGCAACCGAATAGAGTCTGGTGCAGGATATGATATGATTCTAAAGCCCCGTACACACGAGAGGACTTATGTCCGACAGACATCCGAAGGAGTTCTGCCGGAGTTCCGACAGAGTTCTGACGGACTTTTCGACTGAGCGGACTTGGCCACACACAATCACACCAAACTCCGACGGATTCGAACGTGATGACGTACGACTGGACTCGAATAAGGAAGTTCATAGCCAGTAGCCAATAGCTGCCCTAGCGTCGGTTTTAGTCCGTCGGAATAGCATACACACGAGCGAATTTTTCGGAGGAACTGGGTCCGGCGGAGTTCCGTCTGAAAAATTTGAAGCATGTTCCATTTTCTAAAGTCCGTCAGACTTTTGCGAATCAAAAGTCCTTTGCAGCCCACACACGATCGAATAGTCTGACGGAATCATTCCGTCGGACTTTGGATGTTGAAAAGTCCGCTCGTGTGTACGGGGCTTTACTCCACTTCAATACTAGCCATCAAAATAGCCTCCTCTAAGATGGCGACAACTTTGTCCTCGTTAGCCGCTGTGCTGTCAGAACAGCTCAAACTTCCTGCACCCGACTCTATTCCATTGCCGGTGTCCAACCACCAATTCGTCAAAATCTCCAATTACTAAGGGTTTAAATAAACTGGCAGTTAAGTGGTTGGAATTTCTGATGGGTGGGAGAAATTGACAGAACACTGACTTTATGAGTTAGCGGTGATTAACGGGGACCTGAGCGCTTGCGAAGACAGGAGCAGAGAGACTTGACTTCCCACCGATGTTACTTTCGGGATATTATTTACTGATGTGCCTGCTAAATTATTTTAACATGTGAGTTGCCAGATGTATGTTTGAATAAACTGTCTTTTACTCCTGCACTTAGAGGAGCCTCTCCCCTTTGTTTTATCCTCAGCCTTTCTGGAATCTGGCTTCTATTCCCTACTGGTGGCAGCCCTTTGTGTATGGACTAATATATCACATTTCATTCATGTTTATGGACTTTTTATGGATATTCTCATCTGGGTTGCAGCAGAACTTTGAGTATTTGTGCCTTGTACTTCTAATTTATCTACAGTATTTCTAAACCCTTAGTCCTGCAGTACGATTGGGTCTTTTTAAAGTGGCACTGTTCTGTGTTGTTTGCTTTGTTATATGTGTTTCTCATTGGTGTATATAAGACACTGATTTTGTGCCTACACTACTGTCCATCTAATTTTCCATATAAACTAAATATTTTCTCCATCCAAAGTCGTTTATCCTTTGGGTGATAACCAAAGTGACACCTGGTTGCAGGTTTAGGGTGGTGTCAACAGGTGTTGTGTATCACTCAGGGCTCAGAAGTAAACAGGGGTGCTACGTACCCCTTCATAGTAACTTGCATTTTGGAGGGACACGCTGAGCCAATGTCCACATCTACCTGTCCAGCGTTTTCCACTACTATTCTCCAGTAGCGGAGGCAGACCAGGCAAGGACAACGTTTCAATACTTTGCCCCCAGGCCAGGACAGCACCTAACTAACTGTTTGAACCTGCCTACATATCACTGTAGTAACGCTGATTTAAACAGTCATTTCCAACTTTCAAAGTGGTTTCCTAGTCATGAGTAATGCACACTTACATTGTGCCAAGCTGTGGTGGTATTTTCAAATCTGCAGCTCTCAATATCTGGTGATTCTACCATGAAGGTCCCTGTTTCGGCATTTCTTTAATAGGGATATACTGAAGGATAGAAGATGTGTGTGTATGGCCTAGTCTGGCCAATCCAGACCAGGCCATACTTTAGCTTTGGGCTAAAAGCCGCCTCCCGCCACTCTTCCCGGGCCTCCCATTCCACCAATAGGCCCGATGAAACATCCGCCGCTCCACTCGCGCAGCAAAGAAAACGCATACAGAAGTCACGCCCACATATGTAAACGGTGTTCAAATCACACATGTGAGATATCACCACGATTGTCAGAGCGAGAGCAATAATTCTAGTATTATACCTCCTCTGTAACTCTAACCTGGTAACCGTAAAAAATTTTAAAATGTTGCCTATGGAGATTTTTAGGTACCAAAGTTTGTCGCCATTCCACGAGTGCGTGCAATTATAAAGTGTCACATGTTTGGTATCTATATACTCTGCGTAACATCATGTTTTACATTATACAAAAAAATTGGGATAACTATACTGTTTTTTTTTTAAAATTCATGAAAGTGTCCTTTTTCCCAAAAAGTTGCGTTTAAAACACCGCTGCACAAATACTGCGTGACATAAAATATTGCAACAATTGCTATTTTACTCTCTAGATTCTCTGCTAAATATATATATATATATATATATATATATATATATATAATGTTTGGGGGTTCTAAGCAATTTTCTAGCAAAAAATAACTTTGTTTTAACTTGTAAACACCAAATGTCAGAAA
The DNA here is from genome assembly GCF_037356315.1 of Lithobates pipiens. Lineage (NCBI taxonomy): Eukaryota > Metazoa > Chordata > Amphibia > Anura > Ranidae > Lithobates > Lithobates pipiens. Next base: position 463,499,555 of record NW_027507718.1, on the reverse strand, counting down.
TGGGCTTAGTCATGAAAGGGTTATTCAGACTTGTATAACGTGGTGGCTGCAAAAGGACACAGAATTACTATTTACAGTATGTAAAAGTCACGAAATATGTTTAAAAATAGATGATGACGTTATTTTTGTCACAGCTTTAAAACTTGCAACATTAAATGTGAAGATAATTTGGCATTACTCTGTCTGCTGTGACCTACATTTACCTGAGTCCTGGAATTCAGTATTCTCCTGAACCCAGGGCTGCTAAAAGTGCTGAGCAGATGTCAGTGACAGATAACTGCTCCTCACTTGGGTGATCCCATTTCACCATTTTATATTGACAGCATTTATCTCTTTACCTGCAGGAAAGGAAAGATGGAGTGTTAACTGCATGCATTGCTTTCTGAAACTAGGGGAAGGCATCAGGATCAACTGCCCGAGGTGCAGAGATGATGGTGGGCTTGTAATATCACATTGGGAAAAAGGTGAGATCTGTGCAACCAACTGAAAACTGACTTTTACAGGGCAATGCGGGGGCAGTTACTGGAGCATCAGTATTTCTCAACCTTGAAATCTCAGCACGGGTTTGGCATTCAGGCTTATATATATATGCCTTAAAGCAAATCTGAGCTATAAGCATGTAAAGCAAAGCAACAGGATTACTTATATTCCCCTGTTATCAGCTTACACCTTAGCCTTCTTTTGTTCCACTGTCACTCAAGTACTGGCTGCTATAGGAAAGCCCAGCATACTGTAAGCTACAATTTACTGAAGTCATAGCTTACACGGGTATAGCTTCAGCTTCCGCCCTTAAATGGCATGGCAGGAAAGCAAAGGAAAAAAATGCAAGCCAGGTACACATGTGGGGCCCTCCCTGATTGTTAGCCCTTGTACACACGGTCGGAGAATCCATCGGAATGTGTCCTATCGGACCGTGTTGTCGGATAATCCGACTGTGTGTGGTATGCATCGGACTGATTCCATCGGAATATCCGTCGGACCCAATTTTCCAACTTGTTGGAAATATTTTCCGACCAACTGGTTCGATCGGACATACTCCGATCATGTGTAGAGAATTTTGATCAGACCAAGTGCCACGCATGCTCAGATCAAATTCCTACATCAAAGCTATTGGCTACTAGCCTGAACGTAGTCCCATCGTAACGAAATTACGTCATCACGTTCTGAATGATTGGATTTTTCGACAACTTAGTCCGACCGTGTGTATGCAACAGTTTCGGACAAGATGCGACGGGCAAAATCCGACGGACAAGATCAGACGGATTTGGTTGTCGAAATCTCTGACCGTGTGTACAGGGGCTTAGATTGGATTTGTGGAACAGTCCTGCTAGAAAACCATCCTTGATCAGTGGCTGCTGATCAGTGTATTGTGACAGTGGAGGGGTTCCTGCTGTCAGAAAGCAATAGCACATCGGGCGGATTCCTCCATCTACCTCTCTTGTGTGGATGCAATCTGTTTTTTTTTTTTATTCAGCCCTTTGGTTGAATAAAAAAGAAAAACCTCACAGTGTGTAGACAGCTTAAAGTGAAGTTTCATCCAAAAAAAAAAAAATTTTGACATGAATGTTCCTAAAAAAAAGGAAAAAAAAAACATTTGGATTTTTTTTTTTTTTTACATACCTCTAAATGGCTGTTGCTAGAGGTTCCCTCATAGTCTGCCTCCTTCAGTGCCTTGGCTGGTGACATCACTTCCCCTCGGCGCAGGAAGGGCTCAGCTCTGCCCCCTCTCTCTTGTCAATCATCTGGGACACGTGATAGGTCCCAGATGACCCCAATCATGGCACGCAGCACCGCTCCCGCATGCGCGGTGGGTGCCGGCTGTGAAGCCACAGCCGGGTGCCCACAGTTTCAATCCCGGTGCGGCCAAGTGGAGGGGCTTTGATCCCCCGCATTGCTGGACCCTGAAACAGGTAAGTGTCCGATTCTTAAAAGTCAGCAGCTGCAGTATTTGTATTTTTTTTTAGATTGGGAATTCCTCCTTAAGTAATGTGAGAAAAGTACACCCCTATGGAAAATGTTAAAGTTTTCCAATACACAAAGGGAGAGATTTACTAAAACTGGTGTGCACAAAATCTGGTGCAGCTGTGCATAATAACCAATCAGCTCCTAACTTCAGTGCGTTCAATTAAGCTTTGACAATAAAACCTGAAAGCTGATTGGTTTCTATGCAGAGCTGCTCCCAATTTTATACCTGTTTTAGTAAATCTCTGCCATAGTGTGTTCATTTCAGTGATCCAAATTAACAAAAATGCAGAATTGTCATATGGAAAACGTCAGTACATCTACAGTCAGAAAGAAATTGCACCAATTTGACCTGCATGAGACGTGTTAAATAGAACTAATGGCAAAACCTTTTTTTTTTTTCATTTGGAAAAGTGTAAAGGATGTTTATGTAGCACCACCAGGGGTGGACTGACAACTCATGGGGCCCCCGGGCACTAGGGGATCAAGGGGCCCCCAGGTTTAAAGATGGCCACCACATAGTAGCCATCTTTCTGATGCAACATTAATGCGGCAGGGCCTCATGGAAGGGCACCTAGCTTGGCGACATGCAGAATGGCAGGAGACTTAAAGCTGGAGATACAATAAAGGTACCAGGAACCTCTCATGGGCACTGTCACCTTCATAGCATCATGGGCCCCTGGGGTCCCTACCAAGGTGAAGGTGACCTGCGACATGCATAGCCACTGTACATAGTAGGTGTGGCTAAATAATGGCATATATTGGGCGTGGTTTGGACGAAGCCCTCCAGCACAGTAAAGTCACCGCTGAGAGGGTTGACAGGTTCCCCCATGTGTCTTCCAGGTTCGCAAGCTCTGGCTATGTGATTGGCCAGAGCCACGATGATCTCACTCCCAGGCATGCACGCGGGAACCACCATTTCCAGCAAGGGCTTTGAAGGTACAGCACTGTAAGCCGGATCTTCAGAGCTCATGAGCCGATTATGTCATCAGCTGCATGCACTCTGAATATTTCCTAAACTATAAAAGTTTAGGGGATATTCACAGTACCTACAGGTAAGCCTCGTTATAGGTTTACCTGTAGGTACAAGTGGTAGTACAGCGTTTACCACCACTTTAAATCAGATTTTTTACAATTTTTAATTTTTTAATTTTTAATTTAGTTATACTAATTGTTAATTTAATATTTTTTTCACAACTCTGTTGGGGGGGGGGGGAGCGGCTATGGTGAGATATCAGAGGTCTAAACAGACCCCCTGAAGTCTCACTTTTGAGTATGCTGGGCTTTGATATAGCAGCCAGCACTTGAGTGACAGTGGAACAAAAGAAGGCTAAGGTGTAAGCTGATAACAGGGGAATATAAGTAATCCTGTTGCTTTGCTTTACATGCTTAAAGCTCAGATTGCTTTAAGGCAAAGGCAAGCACATTCTAGTGTGCTTTCCCTTTAGATAACCTATTGTGCTCTTGTGCTCTGGGACTCCTTTCTCATGTTCTTCAGTGTTGCCACATGAAAAGATATAACAAAATATTTACAAAAATGTGAGAGGCGTACTCACTTTTGTGAGATACTGTATTTATATATATATATATATATATATATATATATATATATATATATATATATATATATATATATATATATATGTGTATACATATATCAACAGGTACTGAGGACAGAGATTCCACAGTACCTTTCTCTGCAGACTCAGTTGCACTGAAAATGAAGAAGACAGAGGCTACTGCTGAAGTTTTCTGATTCTTTACCGTCCCTGGTTGGTGAGAATACTGCTCCGGTACTTGTTTAAGCTATTAATTGTGGTCCTTGGTAACAAGATGGTTGGTCCCTTAGTGGTGACAGCTTCCCCTCTACCTCCGACCATGGCAGGTTCTCTGGCCGGCAGAACCGTCACTTCTGGTTGAACTGCAAGCAAACTCCGGCCTAGCAGCCCGGGCAGCACAACACGCGTCCACTTAATCAGCCAGCCAGGTGGCACAGAACACCGATCACTTGACCTCACCCAAATATATAGGTCCTCCCAGCAAGACAGGGGATTCAAGAAAACCCCTGCCCATTGGCTGAGATACCCCATACACTCATAATCTGACCTTGCTTTGCCCTTCTCTTATCTAATGTCACCAGGAAGTTTCCCTGGCAGGTAAATTTAGGAGCAACCCTGCCCAAACATCAGGGTGCTACATGCGAAAAACATAACATGTCTATGCTTGGTTGTACCTGCAGTTGTGAACCTAGCCTAACTGTTAGGCCCCTTTTCACATGGGACATGTCCGTTTTGACAGGCCCCACTTTGCTCATCGGGGGATCGATCCGCTGATCCCCTCTGAGCAGGCGGGTGACAGGTCTGTCTCCGCTCACTGTGCAGAGATGGATCTGTCAGATCTCCGCTCTCCTCTACGGGGAGATTGGATGAAAACGGACCACCTGTCCATTTTCATCTGATCCCATTCGATCCAATAGGCAGATGGAAAATAAGGTCACCATCCGTTTGGATTTTGTGGACAGGATCAGATGGATAGAAGCGGGTGTAAGCGGACATTTCACCGCTGACATTTGTCGCTCCATAGGGGAGACTGGAGGGTCCGATCAGGCAGACCTGATCGGAAAGGCCGTGTGAAAGGGGCGTTAGCACATAAAAAAAATAACAATTCTCCATGAACATAGATGGTTCTCTAAATGGTCAGTGTTTATACAGTTATGGTACCATGTACATAGCCATAAATATTGTGCTTTGATATGTTTATTGAAGAATGTTGTTTTGTATATAGAGTGTATAGTTTATGTGTTGAGTATACAGGGTGTGCATAAAACAGGGTTAAATGGAAAATGAAATGGTCATAAATGAACTTCCCATTATCTGGAACATACACAGAGTGATGGGGGATGTTTATGTAGATATGATTAGTGCTGTGAGCCTGCTTAGGAGATGTCTGTCCCGATGTCTGTCAGCTGGGGGGGCTGCAAAATCTGCAGCTCCAACACACACACACATAGTTGCCTGCTATTTCAACACTCCTTGTCACCTTACTTAACCCTTCACATGTTGCCACAATCATTCCCTCCTGACATGAAACTTTGTATTGTGTGCACTGCAGCAGCTTACCTCCACAAAAACATTCCTCACTCACTCCGCTCATCTCCCTCTCTGCATATAGCGTGCAGTAGTCGACAGTAGTTATGCCAGTAGCTAGCTATTCTCCCATCACACGGCCCTGAATGGGGATCTCATAGAGGGGAACACAGAGCGTGTGTGCAGGAGAACACTGTAGGGTGAGACAGAATGAAGACTCGGAACTTCTAAATTCATAAACCGCTGGGCAGTGTATGTATTTAGAAGCAATTATGCTGCGTACACAAAGTCCGCCGGACCACAGTACGTCAGACAATTCGATTGTGTGTGGGCTCCAGCGGACTTTTTCATCGTAAAGTCCGGCAGACTTAGAAAGTAGTTTTGACTAAAAATTTGTCCGCCGGACTTGGCTTTCAGCGGACAATCCATTCGTCAGTCTGCTAGTCCGGCGGACTAAGAATGACGCATGCTCTGAAGCAAGTACGAGAAGGAAGCTATTGGCTACTGGCTATTGAACTTCCTTTTTCTAGTCCCGTCGTACGTGCTGTACGTCATTGCGTTAGAAATCGCCAGACTTTTGGAGCGTCCGTGTGTGGCCAAGTCCAATCGTTATAAAGTCCGTCGGATTGTTTGCCGCATTGTTTGCTGGACCAATTCCGCCAGACAATTCGATCATGTGTACACGGCATAACACTGCTACTGACAAACCTTGCAATTGAGTTGTAATGGAACACCTTGTTAAGGAGTGTGACTGTCCCAGCTCACGAGCCCCCTACTGGCCTCTGGGCCCTCAGCCAGTGCCCTAGTGGTCAGTCCACCCCTGAACACTTCCACCATAAGGGGTTGCAGATGATTGGGTCCCCACTCCTACACAGCCAGGCAAATCGCATTTTCAGCTTTCATCTAGACACCAGGAACAGCCATTGAGCTTGGATTTAATGTTTTATTAGGGGCAATAGCTTGGATGGGGAATAGAAATTATGGGATGCCCAACTTGAGAGCAACAAAACCATGGACAATTTCCTCCCTATATACAACTCTGATTGATTCCTTTTCTTCTCTCGACTGCCTGACAGTCTCTAAGTTAAAATATGCAACAGCCCCTTAAATTGGCTGTAAACTCTTACAAAACACTTTTTGCTACAGGTAAGCCTATAATAAGGCTTACCTGTAGCTACAGTGGGGATTAAAAGTTTGGGCACCCCCGGTAAAAATGTGTATTAATATGCATAACGAAGCCAAGGAAAGATGGAAAAATCTCCAAATGGCATCAAATTACAGATTCTTATAATATGTCAAAAAAAGTTAGATTTTATTTCCATCATTACACTTTCAAAATTACAGAAAACAAAAAAATGGCGTCTGCAAAAGTTTGGGCACCCTGCAGAGTTAATATCTTGTACTGCCCCCTTTGGCAAGTGTCACAGCTTGTAAACGCTTTTTGTAGCCAGCCAAGAGTCTTTCAATTTTTGTTTGAGGTATCTTTGCCCATTCTTCCTTACAAAAGTGTTCCAGTTCTTTGAGATTTCTGGGCTGTCTGGCACGCACTGCTCTTTTAAGGTCTATCCATAGATTTTCAATAATGTTGAGGTCAGGAGATTGTGAAGGCCATGGCAAAACCTTCAGTATACGCCTCTTGATGTAATCCCCCGTGGATTTTGAGGTGTGTTTAGGATCATTATCCATTTGTAGAAGCCATCCTCTCTTTAACTTCAGCTTTTTCACAGATGGCATCAAGTTACCATCCAAAATTTGTTGAAATTATATTGAATCCATTTTTCCTTCTACTCGTGAAATGTTCCCTGTGCCACTGGCTGCAATACAACCCCAAAGCATGATTGATCCACCCCCATGATTAACAGTTGGACAGAGGTTCTTTTTATTAAATTCTGTGCCCTTTCTTCTCCAAATGTACCTTTGCTCATTCCGGCCAAAAAGTTCTATTTTAACCTCATCGGTCCACAGAACTTGTTTCCAAAATGCCTCAGGCTTGTCTATATGTTCATTTGCAAAGTTCAAATGCTGATTTTTGTGGTGAGAACGTAGAAGAGGTTTTCTTCTGATGACTCTTCCGTGAAGACCATATTTGTACAAGTATCTCTTTATAGTGGAATAGTGTACCACAACTCCAGTGTCTGCCAGATCTTTCTGGAGGGATCGTGCATTCAAACGTGGGTTTTGAATTGCTTTTCTCACAATTCTGCGAGCTGTTCTGTCTGATATTTTTCTTGGTCTTCCAGATCTTGCTTTAACTTCCACTGTTCCTGATGACTGCCATTTCTTAATTACATTCCGAACAGAGGATATTGACATCTGAAGACGCTTTGCTATCTTCTTTTAGCCTTCTCCAGCTTTGTGAGCGTCAACTATTTTCAGTTTTCTAGACAACTGCTTAGAAGAACCCATGGTGCTGATTGTTGGGGCAAGGTCAAATGAGTCTTGCCATTTAAAACCTTTGAGATTGACATCACCTGGTCTTCCCAGACGATGATTGAGAACAATCCATGACACTGGCAGGTCTCAGCTTTGCAAAGGGGGCAGTGCATGCTATAAATTCTGCAGGGTGCCCAAACTTTTGCAGACACCATTTTTTTGTTTTCTGTAATTTTGAAAGTGTAAATGATGGAAATAAACTCTAACTTTTTTGACATATTATAAGAATGTCTAATCTGTAATTTGATGCCATTTGGAGATCTTTCCATCTTTCCTTGGCTTCGTTATGCACATTAATACACATTTTTTCCTGAGGTGCCCAAACTTTCGATCCCCACTGTATCCTGGATAGTGATGGACGAACTTCCGACGGGGCGTTTTGCGAACGTGGACCGCGAAGTTCGCGAACCGGAACGTTCGCGGCGGGCCCCATTGACTTCAATGGGAGGCGAACTTCGCAAACCTACAGGTCAAATTTGCAGCCACAAAATAATTAATAGCTGTGCAAACATAGTCCCACCACATGGCCAATGACATGACACATGTATGAGGTGAATCTGGGATCGTCAACTACAAGCATTCTTTTTTTATATGGGAAATTGTTGTGACAATTCAGGACTGTGGAGCGCATGAAGGCAATGGAGGAGAGGGAAAGTCAGGGTAGGCAAAGAGGGTGCAGGAGATGATCACCAGCAGCGTGACATACAGCAATGACACCTGCACCGTGATAGAGTCATCTGACAACAGCACCGTGATAGAGAGCACTGACATCAGCAGCGTGACATGAAGCACTAACACCAGCACCGTGATATACAGCACTGACAGCAGCACCATGATAGAGAGCACTGACATCAGCAGCGTGACATAAAGCACTAACACCAGCACCGTGAAATACAGCACTGACAGCAGCACCGTGATAGAGAGCACTGACATCAGCAGGGTGACATACAGCAATGACACCTGCACCGTGATAGAGTCATCTGACAACAGTACCGTGATAGAGAGCACTGACATCAGCAGCGTGACATACAGCAATGACACCTGCACCGTGATAGAGTCATCTGACAACAGCACCGTGATAGAGAGCACTGACATCAGCAGCGTGACATAAAGCACTAACACCAGCACCGTGAAATGCAGCACTGACAACAGCACCGTGATAGAGAGCACTGACATCAGCAGCGTGACATACAGCAATGACACCTGCACCGTGCTAGAGTCATCTGACAACAGCACAGTGATAGAGAGCACTGACATCAGCAGCGTGACATAAAGCACTAACACCAGCACCGTGATATGCAGCACCGTGATAGAGAGTACTGACATCAGCACCGTGATATACAGCACTGACACCTGCACCGTAAGCAGCCCCAGGAGGAAGTCAGCATAGCACAGGGATGGTGGGAGCCCCTCATAATGAGCATAGCACAGGGATGGTGGGAGCCCCTCATAATGAGCATAGCACAGGGATGGTGGGAGCCCCTCATAATGAGCATAGCACAGGGATGGTGGGAGTCCCTCATAATAAGCAGCCCCAGGAGGATGTCAGCATAGCACAGGGATGGTGGGAGCCCCTCATAATAAGCAGCCCCAGGAGGAAGTCAGCACAGCACAGGGATGGTGGGGGCCCCTCATAATAAGCATAGCACAGGGATGGTGGGAGCACCTCAAAATATGCACAGCAGAGGTACAGCCCCAGGAGGAAGTCAGCACAGCACAGGGATGGTGGGAGCCCCTCATAATATGCACAGCAGAGGTACAGCCCCAGGAGGATGTCAGAGGTCAGCAGTAGTGCACCTCAACCCTATGTATTGTGGACTATACCAGTCCTTATAGAATGGCAGACTGTACCTCACTCAACCCTATGTACTGTAGCACCCTAGACAGACCAAGTTACCAGTCCTTATAAGGACCTTTGTGGAACAAGTAGGTTGTGTGTGAGTGATTAGCAGACTGTACGTCAGTCCCTATGCCGATGAAGGACTGCTGCAGTACAGGGCAGCGGTCAGCAGTAGTGCACCTTAACCCTATGTATTGTGGACCTATACCAGTCCTTATAGAATAGCAGACTGTACCTCACTCAACCCTATGTACTATAGCACCCTACACCAGGTTATTACCTTACCAGTCCTTATAAGGACCTTTGTGGAACAAGTAGGTTGTGAATGATTAGCAGACTGCAGCAGAAGGGCAGCAGTCAAGTATAATATTCTTTCTATATTTGGAAGAAAGAATATTATACGTGTACAAGCCTATTACCATACCACTGATACCAGTCCTGAAAAGAACCTTTGTGGACCTAATATAGTAACAGCTACTGATTAAACTGACCCTCACTGCCTCACACACTGCTTCCTGCCTGTCCCTATATAAACTGACAAAACAGAGGCTACTGGAACAATAACTGGAATAGCACTTTTGTGGACCTGATAGTAACAGCTAATGACTAAACTGACTGTCCCTACAGCAGACACACCGTCTTGTCCCTTTCTCTAAACTGACAAAAGACACTCAGGCTGCTGCAACAATCAGTAGCACAGCAAACCTATATACACCTAACACCTAAACCAGTCCTGAAAAGAACTTTTGTGTACCAAATAGCTAGCGATTTGGGTGACTGCAATCTCTCCCTGCTCCACACAGCAACCTCTCCCTATAATGACAGAAGAAAGAATGTAAAATGGCCGCCGGATCGGGTGTATTTATAAGTTAGGGGGAATGTCCAAGTGTCCATGTGCTGTAATGTCTCAATTGGCTGTCCTGTACCCCATGATGGATGTGTCATCATAGGTCAAAGTTCTTTTACACATTAAACACGGAAGTCCGCCGGGCGAACGGCGCCAATAGTCCGCCGAACAGGCGGACCGCGAACAGCCGAAATTCGCCGCGAAACGACCGCCGGGCGAACCGTTCGGCCATCACTAATCCTGGATATCTCCTAAACCTGAACCTAAACCTAAGGAGATATCCCCTGTATTTGCATGTGCCATCATCATCGGCACATGCGCACTGAGGCAAACTGAAGCAATGGCAGGTACGTGCCGTTGCTTTAGTGAGTGTGCCGTTACCAGCGACTCCCGCGCGCATGTGTGGGGGTGACGTCATTGCGGTTCCGACCAATCACAGCGCTGGAGCCCGCGATACCCGAAAGTAAGTCCTGGAGTGATGTCTGGCACTGTAGCGGTGTGCGACTTTGGCTGCAGGGGCTTCGATCTCACGTAAGTAATTCATAATGAGCTAGTATGCTATGCATACTAGCTCATTATGCCTTTGTCTTGCAGGTTTTTTTTGTCCTAGGGTTTACAACCAATTTAAGGACTAGAAACTCTCAGTACCTTTAGAAAGTAGCACAAAATGTTGTGAACTATATCCTGGAGTACTTCTAACTCCAGTCTAGACACTGGTCCCAGTCCTACCACTGCAGGAAATGCCAGCCCAACTGGCTGCTTCTTCACAAGCCCACCCAACTGACTCTTCACCAGTCTACCTGACTCCAGAGATCTCCCAGGGCAAGGTTAAGAAAGTTTTAAGTGCACCTCTATCTTCCAGAGAGACCTGCTACATATGGCAGCCTCTTCCCTTGTAAGTCCCTGACTGTGCTGTTGTACTCACACTGTCCTCCTTGCTCCCCCTGCCACTCAGGGAAGGCTTCTTCCAAACAGCTCCAGCCCAAGACAGAGTATCCCCTCCCAAACTAGGAGGTTTGTCTTAAAGGCCACTGACATTCTCCTCAGCACTCCATCTCCACCTTCCACCCAACTCCCCCTGCAAGCATGGCTCATCCATACTTAAGGGCTGGTTTAACCTCCTGCCAGGCCCACAGCCTAGGGATTGGTTGAGCGCTCCTGAGTATGCAGATCAAGCCTCCTAACCTCCACCCTTCAGTTTCCAGAACATTCTCCAACTTTCCAGAACCAGGGGGAGGCACCAGAGACCTGCCTGCATGGGTTATCCAGTCCTGAACTCAAGTAAACCCTGACCAATGTCATGACTCAGACTTAGCCCTGAGCCAGACTATGTTTTACCTAATCTAACACTAGTAACACACTATAGGGTGCTACATTTATAACCCATGTCAATTTTTTTTTTTTTTTTTTTACCATTCGCATCCCATTGGGGTGATTTACCTTCACTCCCTGTCCCATAGATAAAACAGTATGTGAGAGAAAATCCCTCCAAAGTGAGGGAATCCTTGGTTGTCAATGGCCGAATGGCCAGCTTCTGTCGGACAGACCGACATACACAAGGGCTGAATGTTGGATATTTTTTTTGAACCGGCCATTGTCTCCTGACATTCGAGCCATGTGTGCAGGGCTTAAGGCTACATTTAGATGTACAACTAACATTGCTGCACCTCTGAAAAGCTATCAGTTGTGGATCGCTGTAGAATTGTTTCAACCGTTTAAGAGCCACTCCATGCAGCAACCATGCACATTACATGCGGTTGCGGTGTGGCCCCTCTCATTTGAATGGGTTACATTTGCCAAAGTTATACTGTCCACCAAACAAGACAAGGGGTATATTTTTTGTTGCTATTGCAGCTTAAAGGGGGGGTGGGGGGGGCTGCGGGGCAGGAAAAATGCGCGTCAACTGCCTGTTTTTCCTACCTCCCAACTGCAAGTGTAAATGAGCCCTTACAATAGATATATCTGCCACAAACCAAACAGTATTTCAGAACAACCTAATACCAATTAAGAAGCATGGTGGAAATGTTATAATTTGGATTTTCTTTCTGGGCCTAGGCAGCCCTGTCATCGAGTCAACAATACATTTAGCATTTTAATAATGTGTCTTTGATGTGAATGTGAGGCCATCTGTCCAAACGTTGAATATTGAAGTGAGTCAACATGATAATGATGCGAAGTACACTAAAAAATCCACCAAGGAATGGTTCAAAGAGAAGAAATATAGAGTTATGGACTGCCCCAGTGAAAGCCTTGATTTAGGTTCCCTTGTAGGGAAATTTGAAACAGGTGGTTCATGCAAGTAAACCTAAACTTTGAAACTGAAGAATTATGCATGGAGAAGTGTTAAAAAAATTCCCAGTCAATGTCAGAAACTGGTGGGCAGTTATTCAAAATGTCTACAGGAAGTCATTTCTGCTGCAGGGGCAATACTGGCTTTTAAAGCCAAGCATGTACTTACCTTTATCACGGTACACCATTATATCTATAGATATCTTTGTTAAATGCATTGTTGAAAAGGCACATATTTCTCGTGTTTTTATTAAATATACATTGCATTTTAAGTATATCACCTTTATCTAAGATCTAATGTTTGTCAAGTGTTGAAAAAGTCAAAATGTTCACTACCATTTTTCATATGACTGTATATGCTGATACAGATGGGAGAATAAAAGTTTGCTCTAAATGGGAAAATCACGGGTTTGCTTTGAGGCTCACTTTGTGTGATAGCACCTGTAACAGAACTTATTTGTGTGTGCGTGTGTGTGTGTGGGTGTGTTTTTGCTTGAGCTACTGAGCTCTGTAAACAATTACTTCACAAAAATACGTAACGCAACAGAAGAAAATGTTAAAAGAAACTTTAAGCTCCATCTGTTGGCCATCCACAGACTACATTTTATTCACATGCATTTATTTCAGATTTTTCTGGATAAAAAACAGACTCCTGTAGTGAGATCTTTCCCTCGTAATTCCTGGCACTGTTTCTATTCATGTTGGAGATTCCGGTGTTCCCACTGTTCCTTTTACATTCTTCATGATCTACAAAAAAAATTATCCAAATGTAGAGTGGAGCCTCCTAATATTATTGACCAAAGTATGTGTGCCACTTTGAGAACTCAGGTGTAGAGAACTTTCCACCAGAGTTCCCAAAGAGAAAGAAAAATGATTATTATACACTAAACGCTTAAAGCAGTATTAAATACAAAATCAAACATTTATTATGTTGTAGCTTACCGATTCTTAGATGTGATCATTGTAAGCACAGGGGTCAAAATGAAAATACTGTTTTCTGTAACTACAGTCGGATTTCAATTTGTTAGTGTATCTAAATCCGATAGTACATCTAACACTCCCTCCCTCCCTCCCAAACTGACCATGCTTGATAGGGCCTGGACGTGAACCTAGGACCTCTGCTGTGTCTGGTAATGACGCTTCTCGTTGAGCTACCTGAGATGCTGGCCTGTCTGATCCATGGGACAACTTTGTGCCTTCACTTCAGCTGAACCTTGAACTCTTTTCTCTTCCCATGAACTTCTTGATTTAAGCAATGTCTCTGCACTTCCTGTTTGACAGATCATTGTGCTCTGTACAGTCAGTATCTCTCTCTGGTCTTCCCTGCTGCCATCCACGTTGTGCTGCCACTCGTTATCGACCCTTGGCTTGTTCCTCGACTACACTTCTGCCTGATCCCAACCTGCAACTGCTCATTATTGACCCTTTGGCTTGTTTACTGACTAGGCTTTTGTTTGAACTTGACCTGCTATATCTGGTACTGGACCCTGACTTGCTCCCCTCATTGTGGGGAGATCCTGAGAACCGTGACCTGATACTAACACCCAGCAAAATCCATCTCTGGTGAACATCGGTTAGTACTTAGACTCCCCCCTTCAGATGAGCCTGCATCATCCGCTAGGGTGAATGTCTGTCTACCTATCCTGCTAGTCAGTGGTAGTCCTGCTTCTGCTGTAGCAACTGGTCTTCAAGCCTGACCCCTGATTGTGACAATGCTGCAGTCGAAGGGTGCCCGCTGTGCTCCTTCACCCAAAGTCGTACCTCACTAATATAAGAGATGTGTTACTGGCCAGATCACCAGATGAAGACACAGGGAAAGAAGTCTAAAAATTAAAACTAATGCAGCTTCCACATCTAATGACTGGTAAGCTGCAATATATTACATTTTTGGTTTTGGATTTAATGCCACTTTAACCTGACAGCGTTAGAGGGGAAAAAGCCGATCACCGGCTTCTGTCAGAGGGACATCGGTCCTGAACAGGGAGAGCCACTGCAGCCTCATCTGTGCTGCCAGTGCCCACCAGTGCCAACTACCAGTGCATATCACTGCTGCCTATCAGTGCGGACCAGTTCCACCTATCAATCAGTGCCCATCAGTGCTGCCAATGAGTGTCCATCAGTGGCTCATAATCAGTGCCACCTATCAGTTTCATCTACCAGTGCCTACCAGTGCCCACCAGTGTCTATTAGTGCCAAATATCAGTTCCCTTCAGTGCCACATATTGGTGCCGATCAGTGCTACCCATCAGTGCCACCTCTCATTGCCACCCCTCAGTGCCCATCAGTGCCACCTATCAGTGCCACCTATCAATGTCCATCAGTGCAGCCTCATCAGCGCACATCAATGAAGGAGAAAATTACCTGTTTCAAAATTTTAGAACAAAACTATGAAACTTCTTTTTTGTTCCAGCAGTGATTAAATACCACCAAAAGAAAGCTCTATTTGTTCGAAAAAAAAAATTCATTTGGGTACAGTGTTGTATGACCGTGCAATTGTGACAAAGAGTGACAGCGGTGAAAGCTGAAAATTGGCCTGGGCAGGAAGAGGGTTTAAGTGCCCAGTAAACAAGTGGTTAAGGTATCTATTTAATTATTTTTTTTAGATTTTGATAGCATAAGTAATTGTTAGACCTCTGTCCCCTGCCCTGTTCTGTTACGGTGACAACTGTAGAATTTTTAATTTTTGATCATGTCCATCATGTTCCATGAGAATGGGAGGGTAAAAGACTGAAAAAAAACAAAAAACTAAAACTGGCCATACACCTATAGATTATCTGCAGATTTTCTATGGTTAGATGGAAAAAGTGCAACAGATTTATCCATGTTCACTAAACTGTGCGGAAGGAGGAATCTCCCACTTTTTCCATCTAACCATAGAAAATCTGCAGATAATCTATAGGTGTATGGCCAGCTATAGTGTGCAAGGAGGAAAGCACCAATAGCAGGACATAGTAGGTCTACATTTGATTTTATTCAGACTGGTATCATAAAAGTCAACATTTTTTTGGGTAAACGTCTACTTTAAAACCACTTTCCATTCGCCGTATGTATATACAGTGGGGAAAATAATTATTTGTTCCCTTGCAGATTTTGTAAGTTTACCAATTTACAAAGAAATGAATGGTGTATAATCTTTTACCATAGATGTATTTTAAATGATAGAGACAGAATATCAACCAAAATCCAGAAAAAAACATACAAATGTTATAAATTAAGTTGCAGTTCAGAGATTAAAATAAGTATTTGATCCCCAAGCAAAACATGACTTAGTACTTGGTGGAAAAACTGTTATTGGCAAGCACAGAGATAAGAAGTTTCTTGCAGTTAGTGAACAGGTTTGCACACATCTGGTCCACTCTTCTTTACAGATCTTCTCTAAATCCTTAAAGCGGGAGTAAACACGCTGAAGTTTTTTTTTTTTTGATCTGCAAAGGAAAAGGCATAATGAGCTAGTATGCACCGCATACTAGCTCATTATGAAATATTTACCATAGAACGAGGTCCCGACATCTGAGCCGATCCACGCAGAGGGAGCTGACATGTTCCCTCGGCGTGTCTTCAGGGTATCGCTGCTCCGGCGCTGTGAGTGGCCAGAGCTGGGATATCGTCACTCCCGTGCATGCGGGCGGGCGATTTCTTTCCGGCAGGGTCCGGCGTCTGCCAGACTTTCAGCCGAGAATCCCCTGTGCGCATGCGCCACTGCAGTCAGCGGCGCATTGCGAGGGTAATATCTCCTAAACCGTACATGTTTAGTTGATCTTTTTTTTACCTACAGGCAAGCCTTATTATAGGCTTACCTGTAGGTTAAACTTATTAAAATGACTATACAACCGCTTTAAGGTTTCTTGGCTGTCGCTTGGCAACTTAAAGTTTCAGCTCCCTCCATAAATTTTCTATAGAATTAAGGTCTAGAGACAGGCTAAGCCACTACATGACCTTAATGTGCTTCTTCTTGTGCCTCTCCTTTGTTGCCTCGGTGTTATGTTTTGGGTCGTTGTCATGCTGGAAGATCCATACATGACCCATCTTTAGGGTTTTGGTTAAGGGAAGAAGGTTCTCATACAAGATTTTTCAACACATGGCCCCATCCATTGGCCAATTAGTGTGGCAAAGTTGGCCTGTACCTTTAGCAGAGAAACCGCCCCAAAGCATAATGTGTCCAACCATGCTTGACGATAGAGAAAGTGCCAAAGTGCTGAATTTTGGTCTCATTTGACCACAACACTTTCTTCCAATCCTTCTCTGAATCATTTTGATCATGGGTGCTCAACCTGTGGCCCTCCAGCTGTTGCAAAACTACAAGTTCTATCATGCCACTGTGTTTGAGAGTCATGATTGTAATTGTCAGTGGCTTGCAATGCCTCATGGGACTTGTAGTTCCACAACAGCTGGAGGGCCACTGGTTGAGCACCCATGATTTAGATGTTCAATGGCAAACTTCAGATGGGCCTGTACATGTGACTTCTTCAGGAGGAGGACCTTGCGGGCGGTGCAGGATTTCAATCCATGGCAGTGTATTGTGTTACCAATGGTTTGTTTGGTGACTGAGGTCCCAACTGCCTTGAGATCATTCACAAGCTCCTCCCGTGTAGTTCTAGGCCGGTCCCTCACTTTTCCCATGAAGTAAAATCTTGCATGGAGCTCCAGACAGAGGGTGATTGATGGTTATTTTGTATTTCTTCCATTTGTGAATAATCGCTCCATCAGTTGTCTCCTTCTCACCAAGCTTCTTGCTGATGGTCTTGTAGCCCATTCCAGCCTTGTGCAGGTCTACAATCATGTCCCTGATGTTCTTTGACAGCCTCTTGGTCTTACCTATGATGGTGAGGTTTCAATGGAAGAAAGTGATTCTGTAGACAGGTTTCTTTTAACCACTTTCAGACCGGACCATTTTGCTGGTAAATGACCAGAGGTCTTTTTACACTTTGGCACTGCGCTGCTTTAACTGGTAATTGCGCGGTCATGCAATGTTGTACCCAAACAAAATTTGCGTCCTTTTCTTCCCACAAATAGAGCTTTCTTTTGATGGTATTTGATTGCCTCTGCGATTTTTATTTTTTGCAATATAAACGTAAAAAGACCGCAAATTTTGAAAAAAAATGATATTTTCTACTTTTTGTTATTAGAAAAATCCAATAAACTCAATTTTAGTCATACATTTAGGCCAAAATGTATTCAGCCACATGTCTTTGGTAAAAAAAAAGTCAATAATTGTATATTTATTGGTTTGCGCAAAAGTTGTCACATCTACAAACTAAGGTACGTTTTCTGGAATTTACGCAGCTTTTAGTTTACGACTGCCTATCTCATTTCTTGAGGTGCTAAAATGGCAGGGCAGTACAAAACCCCCCCAAATGACCCCATTTTGGAAAGTAGACCCCCTAAGGAAATTGATAAGAGGCATGTTGAGCCCATTGAATATTTTATTTTTTTGCCTCAAGCGATTGAATAATGACAAAAAAAAAATATTTTTTTTTTTTACACAAAGTTGTCACTAAATGATATATTGCTCACACATGCTATGGGCATATGTGAAATGACACCCCAAAATAAATTCTGCTGCTTCTCCTGAGTACGGGGATACCACATATGTGGGACTTTTTGGGAGCCTAGCCGCGTACGGGGCCCCGAAAACCAAGCACCGCCTTCAGGCTTTCTAAGGGCGTCAATTTTTGAGTTCACTTCTCACTACCTATTACAGTTTTGAAGGCCATAAAATGCCAAGATGGCACAAAACCCCCACAAATGACCCCATTTTAGAAAGTAGACACCCCAAGCTATTTGCTGAGAGGCATGTTGAGTTCATGGAATATTTTATATTTTGCCACAAGTTGCGGGAAAATTACAAACTTTTTTTTTTTTTTTTCACAAAGTTGTCACTAAATGATATATTGCTCACGCATACCATGGGCATATGTGAAATGACACCCCAAAATAAATTCTGCTGCTTCTCCTGAGTACGGGGATACCACATATGTGGGACTTTTTGGGAGCCTAGCCGCGTACGGGGCCCCGAAAACCAAGCACCGCCTTCAGGCTTTCTAAGGGCGTTACAGTTTTGAAGGCCATAAAATGCCAAGATGGCACAAACCCCCCCCCAAATGACCCCATTTTGGAAAGTAGACACCCCTAAATTTAGGGGTACACTAGTGAGACTAGGTAATAAATGGCGGGTGCCCTGAAACTATAAAAAAATAACTAACCAACCAGCGTCACCTGTAACAGTTATATGGTGATCACTGGTGAAAGGGTTAACTAGGGGGCAATCAGGGGGCTTTATGCGGTAGTATATGGGGGTCCCTGGCGCTATAAAAAGCTGCGGCGAACCTAAATACCTACCTGCCTAACTAGCGTCACCTGTGACACTAATACAGCGATCAGAAAAACGATCGCTTATTAGGCTGGGTTCACACTGGAGCGATGCGGGAACGCCACGAATGCGCGGCGGGTTCCCGCATCGCATGCCTCCCGGCGGCAGTTCACACTGCCCTATGCGAACTGCTGGGAGTGTCAGTGAAATGTTAATGACACCCCCAGATCAGTTCGCATATCGCAGTGCGATCTGCAAACTTGGATCGCATGGTGTGAACACCCATGCGATCCGATTCTGCTGCGGACCAAAAAAAGGGTCCCGTGCGAGTTTGCGGCGGGTGCGACACAAATTCAGCCATACTATCTGTATAGCTGAACTCGAATCGCACAGAGATCGGATGTGATTTGCACTGCAGTGCGGTGCGAATCACATCCGTTCTCATAAACCGCTGCAATGTGAACCCAGCCTTAGTGACACTGGCGACGGGGGGTGATCACGGGGTTAAACCTTTATTGGGGGGGTTAGGGGGGTACCTTAGAACTAAAGGGGGCTAACCCTAACTGCCCTAACAGTTATTAGTCACAAATGACACCCGCCGGGTGATCAGGGGGTTAAACCTTTATTAGGTAATAAATGGCGGGTGCCCTGAAACTATAAAAAAATAACTAACCAACCAGCGTCACCTGTAACAGTTATATGGTGATCACTGGTGAAAGGGTTAACTAGGGGGCAATCAGGGGGCTTTATGCGGTAGTATATGGGGGTCCCTGGCGCTATAAAAAGCTGCGGCGAACCTAAATACCTACCTGCCTAACTAGCGTCACCTGTGACACTAATACGGCGATCAGAAAAATGATCGCTTATTAGGCTGGGTTCACACTGGAGCGATGCGGAAACGCCGCGAATCCGCGGCGGGTTCCCGCATCGCATGCCTCCCGGCGGCAGTTCACACTGCCCTATGCGAACTGCTGGGAGTGTCAGTGAAATGTTACTGACACCCCCAGATCAGTTCGCATATCGCAGTGCGATCTGCAAACTCGGATCGCATGGTGTGAACACCCATGCGATCCGATTCTGCTGCGGGCCAAAAAAAGAGTCC